>NW_026043558.1:0-36193 GCF_023856365.1 Brienomyrus brachyistius
ATTTGGAATTTCCAAGTTCCGAGAGAAAAACGAACGCACCACAAGACTCTGGCTGGAAATTTCTACAATAGAGCCATTTAGTTATTTCTAGAAAAATATTTAGAGCCAATGACCTGATGTCATTGTAACACAGTCACTGTCCGTGGTGCTGAATTCTCTACTTGATGGGCTGGTGCTGAATGAATATGACAGCTGGCCAACATGTCTGTGTGCTTCCACTGACTGGCACCCAGACATATAATGACTTTTAACAATGAGGAGGGAAACGTCCAGACAGGAAATTAGTCAACAGTAATTAGTAATCACATATAGTTCGCATTTATCATGATGTAAAATTCAAAAACCTTTTTATATTATTAAGGGGATAAATGTAATTGAGTTTTAATGTATCCTTTCCGCTCTTAAAATCGCAAATTATTTCTGACTATTAATCTGCACATTTTAATAATTTCATTAATATTACCTAATTGGTTTGTCTTTTTTATTAAATTTTAAAACTAGCTGTACAATTGTTGATGTTGTTGCTGTTCTGAATGTCATTGGCCTGTTGCCTTACGTCTGTCTAAACATGAGTGAGGGGATGGATGCACTATTCTATGGGGGCCTCTGTAGAGAATAAATGATCCTAATTTTATATTGAGAGAGATGGTTAATTCCTTTTTAATCCATACTGCGTTCAGAGCCCCTGTTCTGCCGTTGATCACTGCTGCATATCATCCCCAAACCAATGGCCTGGATGAGAAAACGAATGATGACATAAAATGGTAAGTCTGTTTTTGAGGTTGTTTTAGAACTGTGTGAGACAGGCTCTATTCTTTAACATTACATCAGGAATTACTGATATTATTGACAATCAATCCCTTAATATACAGTATCTCACAAAAGTGAGTACACCCCACACATTTTTGTAAATATTTTATTATATCTTTTCAAGGGACAACGTTAAAGATATGAAACTCTGATAGAATGTAAAGTAATCAGTGTACAGCTTGTATAATGGTGTAAATTTGATGTCCCCCTCAAAATAACTCAACACACAGCCATTAATGTCTGAACTGCTGGCAACAAAAGTGAGATTAAAAATGATTTGTGGCAAGATCGGATCATGTGTGTTGAAGAGTTTCTTATGACTGACAAGTAGTTATTTAAAAACATATCTTGAAACAGCAAATTACATTGTTCTTAATGCTTTTAGAAAATGACTCTTTATAATGATCTGTGAATAATAATAATTTGCTATGAATGTTTTTCCACTTCAGCTTTCCACAATTATTCTTCCGATGAGAAAAGCTACGGCACGTTTTTTGATGAAAAAAATAAGTAGTTGAGACATAAGCAAACAACAGCTGAAAACATCTCCTAGTCACAGGAAAAACAGAAGCAGGCATGTGGTAAACGAATACAAAAGAGGTACCAAAACACAGTTTATCATGTTGGAGATGAGGCGCTTCTGTTCAACATGAGGAAGCGGGGACGGAAAGGAGGAAGAACGGAACCGGATTTTACCGGGACCTTATGTCATCCAGGCAATATGTGGCAAGCTGGTTACACTGTCTAATTCTGAAGGGGCAACTTTAAAGAACAAATACAATGTAAACCACATACAGAAGGAGCCAAACTGATGTCCCAAAGTCAGGAATCACACAAGGTGCCAGAAGAGTATAAGACCAGTAAACCTCCCTCTAGCGCAGAGCTTCTGACAATCGAGAAGGATGCTGACAGTTGAAAAAAAACTCATGTCTGTGTGTTATGAAAGAATATCAATAAATGTTTCCGAAAGGGGATGACTCATTTGGTAATTATTTACGGCTTATGTTATGGCTGCCAATTTACAGTCTTTACTGAAGTCTGACTTCTTTTGAGTCACCTTTAATATAGATTGGACACTCTCTATGCAATGTGCAATACTTACATAGATGGTAAATGTTTACCTGCTTGCACAGATGGATGATTAGGTAATTAGTGTAAGTGTGTGTGTGCGTTCAATCGCATGTATGTCCAAGGTCCATAGTAAATAATATACACTGATCAAGAGATGCCCGAAAGTGGATAAAAGAGGACATTAGTGGGTGTATCACTTAGTGTAACGCGTGCAGGAAAATGAGCAGGACTGCAAGCCATATAATGACCCTTGTCTAGCTCTTAATACAGTATGCATACAGTGATGTATCTACAATGGACAGCTACTATGAGCAGATAGCACAGTACAGGTGCTTATAAGATCTGTATGCTATTTCCATCCATCCATCCATTGTCCAAACCGCTTATCCTACTGGGTCGTGGGGGGTCTGGAGCCTATCCCGGAAGCAATGGGCACGAGCAGGGAACAACCCAGGATGGGGAGCCAGCCCATCACAGGGCACACTCACACACTATTCACTCATACATGCATACCTACGGGCAATTTAGTAACTCCAGTTAGCCTCAGCATATTCTCAGCATATTCTTGGACTGCGGGAGGAAACCCCACGACGACATGGGGAGAACATGCAAACTCCACACCCATGTGACCCAGGCAGAGACTCGAACCCGGGTCCCAGAGGTGTGAGGCAACAGTGCTAACCACTGCACCACCATGCCGCCCCCTGTATGCTATTTCATTCTATAAAAAGAAACTTACTGTACTGTACAATAAAGTATTTCACCCACTGCTTCTTCCTCAGCTCCCACTGTTTGCTAGCACATGCATCTTTTGATTTCTTAGTGCAATCTGTGCTTTATTTTTTTTTTTGTGAAATGTAAGTGCAGTATCTGTTTATTAAGTGCTGTGGTTTAATATGTACATTATTATTTCAGTACTGTGTATACTGTCCTTAATGTCTTGCCTCTCTCGTATAACTTGAGATACGCCCAAATTGACTTGCAACAAGTGGTCCTGGTTCCAATGCGGAAGGCGATGGATACCTGTATTTTATATGCTGTAGTGTGCTGGGTGTCAGACATTGCAATGCACCTTGCTTTGATCTTGACCTGTTAGATCAGAGGGAGGTAATCTTATCCAGAAAGGGCCACTGTGTATGATGGTTTTCACTGCAACTCTCTTAACAGCGAACCTAACAGTTATCCCAATACCTTGATCTTGCTAGCATATTTAAATGTGTACCTATTCAGGAATAGAGTGGTGAAGGCATTCAGAGGAGGACTGATGATTATCAGAGGGAACAAAGGGGCTGGGTACTTGTCAGTATCCAGTAGAACCACCAGACTCCTACACTGAATGGTTCTGGATGTGGCACAGACGTTAATCCCTCTGTATTAGGGGATCCGTCTCCAGTTTGTACTCTTCTAGTTAATAGGTAGATTATCAGGCAGTTTTTCACCCTAGTCCAGTACTCATTGACAGCCTAATACACCGTGTTTCAGTTTGTCTTGATAGTCAATACATGTCACAGGATGTACATTACTCTGATGGGCAGGCCCTCTTACATATGATGGAAATTGCAATACCTACTTTTGGCCACGAGATGGCAGCAAGAAAATAGAAAAATTATTTTCCCACGGTCTACTAGCAGCTTTTAGATGTTAATTCTTCATAAAAATAATTTGACTTGATCCAATGTATTTTTAATACAAACAATTACCACACAAAGCTGCTAGTTTCCTCCGGTTTCCCCCCACAGTCCAAAAACATGCTGAGGCTAATTGGAGTAGCTAAATTGCCCGTAGGTGTGCATGTGTGAGTGAATGGTGTGTGAGTGTGAGCTGTGATGGGCTGGCCCCCCCATCCTGGGTTCTTCCCTGCCTCGTGCCCCATTGATTCCGGGATAGACTCCGGACCCCCTGTGACCCAGTAGGATAAGCGGTTTGGACAATGGATGGATGGAAATAGCATACAGATTAAGCACCTGTACTGTGCTATCTGCTTATAGTAGCTGTCCATTGTAGATACATCACTGTATGCATACTGTATTAAGAGCTAGATAAGGACAGTGGGTCATTATATGGCTTGCAGTCCTGCTCATTTTCCTGCACCCGTTACACTAAGTGATACACCCACTAATGTCCTCTTTCATCCACTTTCAGGCATCTCTTGATCAGTGTATATTACTTACTATGGACCTTGGACATACATGCGATTGGACACACACACACACACACACACACTTACACTAATTACCTAATCAACCATCTGTGCAAGCAAGTAAACATGTACCATCTATATAAGTATTGTACATAGCATAGAGAGTGTCCAATCTATATTAAAGGTGACTCGAAAGAAGTCAGACTTTAGTAAAGACTGTAAATTTCTCAGCCATAACATAAGCAGTAAATAATTACCAAATGAGTCATCCCCTTTCGGAAACATTTATGATATTCTTTCATAACACACAGACATGAGTTTTTTTTCAACTGTCAGCATCCGATCCAAACGGGATTCCCATTTCCTTTCTGTGGGATCCAACAGAACACGGGCTGACCATCAGTCAACATGTCTTCAACCGTGCAGGACAGGACCCAGTCCAGGCCAAACCTCACGGTGCTGGTGTTAATAAAAAAAATGTAAGGAACATGCAGCTGCAGCTCACACACAAACACAGTCCACAGCATCCAGAAAAAGGTCAGGCCTTTTTCTTCTTTAGCTGACTCCGCCCAGACCTCGCCCCCTTTCTGGGCGCCTCGCACTATGCCTTTGAACTGGCCCTGCAGCTTGGCCCGTTTCCTGTTTCCCAATGCAAGTCATAAGATTCACCCGTAAATGATATTTTGAATCGGAACGATATTTATTACTATTGTTTAGATTAAATATATAACGGTTTAATGATTGAATATAACTTGATATTGTTGTTTGTGTTGTTTAGTTTGAGGTTCTAGTTTCTGTCTTTATCCGCTTTCGTTTCAGTAGGCAGCTGGTTCATCCCAGGCTCAGGGTCTCTCTGCTCTTCATCAAACCCACACCCCCAGTTTGGGAGCACCCTCTCCCTCTCCTCCCCCCACGGCTGTGACTGTTACTCCTCCTTGAGGAGTAACTGCTCCGCCCCCTATCCCAGCCCCTATACCCACAGGAGTGCATCACCCAGTGAGCCGCCGCCCTGCCTGTCCCCTCACACAAGCACACACTGAAATCATGGTCCTAAGCTCTCTGTGTGGGTCACCACGATAGTACAGCACACCGACGATTACCCTCTGACTGAATCAGAATCAGCTTTATTTGGCCAAGTATGTTCACACATATTGGGAATAGTTAGACATTTAATCAAAATAATTAAGACAAGACATAAACATACAGTTCTGTTGATATGCGACGCATATAACCTCTGCATTCACAGCACTGCTTCAGTTATCGAAGAGCAAATTTCGAAAACTCACTCAGTCCGATAACCTAAAGTAATAAGTCATAATCCTCTTCATACGTTGCAGTAATGGGAATGAAATCTCACTCAGTGTTTATGTAATGGAGCAATGGAATTTCGTGAAATTTCCAAAAGTCCACAGAAATATTTAGAAAAACATTCCTGCAGACTGAGTTTTTGATATTTGCTTTTCAATTAACACAATTTTCTTCAGTCTGAGGTTTAACAGAATTCAGCCATATGCTGTTCAAAAAAAACTACACAGAACAAAAACAGAATGGACTTTACATCTGTCTGAAAGGAAAGTTGACACAGGCTGCAGCAGTGAACAAATCAATCAATGTATTAAAGTTAGGCATTAAGTAACTGGAGGCAGTATATACATAACATGATAACATGCCTTTTCTGTATTGACCATATTAAGGACGCTGTAACACTGCCCACCACATACCTGCTTCATTTATTGTTTTATACTTGCAGCTGCTTATTCAGACAGCTCGTCTACCTGTCTGTCCATGTTGCCCTCCCATGACAACTGGTCCAGCCTACAGGTGCCGTCCCATTCCGGCATGTTACCCATGAGTCATAGCGGCACCTCCGGGAGCAGCTCCAGGTGAGCCCGTGCCTCCCCTCCCCCACCTGTCCCCATGCTGAGTCTCGGGCCCCCGTCTTCCCTCTTGTTCTCGCCTATACCCACATCCTGGCCTGTGTCTGCATCGTCTCACCTCGTTAACAGGACTTTCGCCTTCTTCTGTCCTGATCCATTCAGGCCCATCATTCTGGGACATGCTTTGATTTATTTCGCCATAGTTACTCTTTGTTTTCCTTTGTACTTTGCACTCTACAAGTAAAATGAATAAAAAATAGGCATTATTTTGATATTGTTTTAGTACAGTGACACTAGTATATTTGTTGTTGTTTCCAGGCAACACTGCATGCTGATTTAACGTCTTTCCTTAATCTCCACCCCATTGCTCACACACAGCCAGTATCCCAGTTTGTGGTCAATGAGCTCCTCCTCACTCACCCCAGTCTCCTAGTCCAGTGGAATGTCCAACAGCTTGGGCTCTCAGTTCCTGCGTGTCATGCCCGGCTCGTCCGCTCCTCCTGTGTGCCACGCCCCCTGATTACCCACGTGTTTTCTCCCGATTTGTACCCAGCTGTATCTAGTTAATTTGCTCAGTCCTGTGTATTTCAGTCCGTGTCTTACCTGAGTCCAGTGTCTGTCATTGATGTTTGTATGCGTGAGATGTTTCCCCGTCCGCGCTTCCTAATTAAACTCCCGTTTTTGCCTGTCCGCTTGCTCCTTGCACGCCTTGCCCGCACGATCGCCTGCCTGCTTGTACCCGATCGTGACACTGCGCAGCTCTACAACTCATTACCCAGGGCTCTCGCACCCGGCCACAGTGCCCCTCTCAGGCTCCCCGCTGTATGACAGCACTGCCCCATCGGAAGTTCATGAAGCCTCACAGTACGACGCCTCTCCCCACGCGCGCTTAGCCACCACCGGGACTCCCATCACTCCTCCTTCCCTGTAGGGCGGCGCACTTCCATTATTATTACAGTTTCTACTGTCACTCTGTTGCTTTTCCTGGTGCTGGACTTTTGACAGATAAATACATTATTTGTTGCATTCAGTGACAAAAGATTGGTCTGTTTAACACCCTCAGTCTCCACCCTATGAGCCCCTTGTTGGCGGCAGAATCAGGAAGATGTCGGAGAAAGCAGAGGTAAAGTGAATAGTCACCTCGACAATAATGTGAAAACCGCTAATGGTGATCATGCCTGTGTGGGTGAAATGGATCACCACAGTATAAGCGGATGATGATTATAGACGATTTTTCCCTTTTTCTTTATGTCTGTTTACCATCTAATAGGCATTTTTTTTCTTTGGGATGCGTCTAGGTCAGATACGACCAAAATATTTTTCTCATTTCAGAAGTGAAAAAAAATATTGCTCTCAGATTCTGTTCAGTTGTAGTTTTTTAAAATAACCTTGATTTGTGTTTGTTTAAAATGCCATTACCTGTTGCTTACTGGGCCGCTGAAAATGTCTGGCCCAGCTAAATTTCTTGGTTTAAAAATCTGGCCCAACTACTTTCCAGACCTGGACTAGCCCTACTGAATCATACACTAATGTTATTCTGTTATGTGGGCTGTTGTGATAGGGAGATTTGCTGGATGCTGCACGACGGGTGGTGTCCCTGCTGCAGAATGCCCTGTCTGAAGCAGCACCTAGAGACAGTGAGGGTTGTTGTTATCACCTTAATATTGTATATACGCAATCTGTTATTTCTTAACTAATATAATTGTAAGGTATTCTTCTAATATATTGTGCACAGCCAACAAAAAAGAGAAAAATGCAAAACCAAAGGAAGGCTTTCTTTTCTCTTAAAAGTCTTTTTTCTAAACCAACTGAGAGTCAGTTAGAGGGGTGTTCATTATCAGTATTGTTGCTGGCATTTCTGAAAATGTGCCAATTTTAGTCAAGTGGCTACTTTTCAAATGCAGTCCCTGGCCAAGATGAAGAAAGTTCATGAAGACTACATGATAATATTAAGCACTGACATAACAAACAACATTTTTTACATGCAAAATATACAGGAAATATACACTGCAACAGGCTAGGATAGACAAATAACCAAATACACTTGCAAGCCTGACCACTTTAGACCCCAGATTAGAAAATTGGTGAATGAGCATATATTTTTTCCAAGTTTTGTTTTGCTTTCAAGTTCTCACAAATAAAAAAAAAAAAAAGATTTTCCCACTATAGCCAGATCCAGTTTCTGTGGGGGGCGGGGGGGGGGGTGACAATTTGTAGTAATAACTATTTCCTGCTGAAAACCACTGGTAAACTATCCACATGTCTCTGAATATCTGTGAGTCCCGAGACCTCCATGACAGATAGATATAAGTTGCTAGTGTTGATCGGCAGGAAATCTTCTCCAAAGCCCCACCACCACCTCACACCAATCCACCCAGGGTTTACTCCAAATAAATTTGCTGGTAATACAAACCGGATCAACTTGTGGTTTGTGTCCACATGTACTAGAGACAAAGGCCCTGGTACATTCTGCGTACAACACAGCCAAGACTTGACAACCTTTATATGATGCGCATGGAATCAACCCTATGCATGGAGGCTGCAACTCTTCTCCACCAAACCCTGTAGCCCATTGACTGCAGCCTGCATTGACTATCCTGTAGCCTGCATTTGGTAGATCATTCTTGACAGAAGAAACCAAATTGTCAAGTTCCCTAACACAGAGCTCATACTCTTTTATTCTTCTTAAGATTGTTCTTCTTGAAACACCCATCAGTGTGGCTATGCAAGGCACAGGAAGTTGAGTATGGAGCATTTCTTTCAAACATTGTTCTTCAATCAAAATCTTGGGTCGTCTATTGGTGGCAGCGACTTCCTGTGTGACACATGGGGCTGGACGTTCCAGATGTGCCCTCACAAGGTCAAAGAGCTCTTGCAAAGCCAGGGTGATAGCAGGAGGTACTTCAATGTGATTAGACAGGGCCTGCAGAAGATACAGCTCCTGATGACAAAGGAACTCCAGGTAATCCAAATTTAGTGGAGTCGCGCTGAATCCTATTTCTATTTTATGCAGAAGACTTTCGAGAAGGTGGTATCTGAGCTGTTCACAGAACAAATTATAGTTAATGAGGTGTCAAGATCTTGTCTCTGATCCACACACTAGGCCTACCATTCAAAAGTTTTAATTATGAAAATGAAATGTTTTTGTTTTGTGAGGTGCTTGTTCATGTATGATGATGTAGTGGCTGCTCTGTTTGACCGTGGTAAACCTTTTCACAAACAATATAAGTGAAGAAGTATGACATTAGATCTAAGGACCAGAGTATAATAAAGTTAAATAAAATCCATCAAAAACACTTACTCAGTGGAGATTCCAATGTAGTAGGCAGACAACTTTATGGCTTTAATAATGAGTGTATTTAGCAGCTACAAGGACAAAAGATATTATAAACCTCTCCATTTTAATGCTAATTTAATAAACATTAACAGATAGCACTTAAGGTGGTTTCGCCTATAGTCTGCTAACACTAACCCGAGAACTAATATCTGAGGAGCGTTCTTCCCAGGATTTGAATTTATTAAATTGGTTTTGTGATGTTGTATTAAGAAATTTTATTCACAATGCAATTTACCGTACATTGGCCCATTCTTTTATATACGGTAAGACGAAGCGGGAAATTCGAGCGAGCGAGTGCTGTGCAGACGCGAGCGCGTAGAGGGGATGGGTTTTCAGCACTCGAGCACACGCACGCGCGTGGTTCGACTTTTGGCCCTAATTTAACGGCGAGCGAGTGAGTGAGTGCTGTGCAATCGCGAGCGCGTAGAGAGCATGGATTTTCTGTTTTTATGCGCACGACTTTTGGCACTAATTTAACGCCATAGAAATGTGTGTTTAAAAGGGGAGGAGATCGGGTTGCAGCGCTGGTGTGAGCGGTTTCTCCGGGCAGTTCGCTCGAGGCTAACGTGGCTTTGGGAACGTGGTGCACCCGTCACCCATGCCAGGGAAGAAATCAAAACCGAAATGCTAGGAATATGGACTTCATCTTACGTCAAGCGTTTTCCCCTCCATTGACGCCCATAAAGAAAAGGCTTAAAGTCCATATTCCTAGCATTTCGGTTTTGATTTCTTGTCAGGTAAGTCTTTATGGCCAGATACATTCGCGAGAAATTTGGTGATTTGTGGTGACTGTTTTAATACATTAAGTTGCGTTACGCATTTTCACATTAAGCGTTTTAGAATGTCCCGTGGCAGGTATCCCCTTCTATTGCCCTAGGGAGGGTTGTAACCCTCGTCTGTATATTAATAAAGAATAATCCTTCTATTCCTGTCTCATGTATCTGGACCTCCCCAGCAATTTAACGAAATTTGGTGGCAGCGGTTACAAGTGAACCCGTTTAAGTTTAGCGCTCATACTTCCGTCCATATGTTTAAGACCCACCTTGGCTGACTTAGCTGACATGTCCTGATTTCATAATCTTCAAATTTGTAATCTTTTCTCCTTCATCTAACTCCATGTTTTTAACTTCTTGTCATTTTCTTGCCGTTTGACTCATAGAAAATTATCAGACTTAAATGACACGTCAGCCTGTGCAGACAGCGATTTCAATGTTTTAATAAATTGGCCAGCAGGTGGGGGCAGTGCTCAATTTCATTAATGCCATTCAGAAAACTTTCAGGCTTTATGTCTTAATGAACAGCCTAGAAAAGGACAAAGCATTATATTACTGATGCATACAGCAGATCCCCAACTCAGGCTGTGTTGCATATTCTTAACAGTGCTACAGTATGTTCACACAGCCAGTACAAACAAACTTGCAAGATCTAGACCAGGGGTCACCAACCTTTTTAAAACGGAGAGCTACTTCACGGGTACTGAGCCATACGAAGTTTGATATCAGTTTTAAACGCCCTCCTAAACATGTCTAAACTTCATGCATGATAAACATGTTTTAAATGCTTTTTTATATTCAATTTCAAATCTATATAAATGCAAATGTGATAGATTAGAAACAGGACAAAATAAAATTTTAGATGATGTTCGCTGGTGAGTTGTGCTATTTTATAGAACAGGTCCACGGGCAACTCATGTGGTCATTGGGGGCATCCTTGGGGCACCATGTTGGTGACCCCTTATCTAGACCTACCACATCAGGTAGGAAGGTGCCTATTTCTACCAACTATTCAGACCATCAGACCCAAACCATACATTCAGTCATGCACAGGCACTCCACCAGAGGGCTCTACATTCTGTCCTACATCTGCTCACCTGTTAGACCCACACTCAGTCTCCATCCTGATTTCTACCTACTACTCGGACTATCTCACCAAAACCAGTCCTGTGGCCTGTTCTATGAAGCGGGGTTACTGGCTTATTGGGGAAACTTGTCGGATTTCTTGATCGGGACCTTCAACTGCTCTGCCATAGAGAGCATCCTAACATGCTGCCTTACGGTCTGGTATGCGGGCTGCTGGTGGCCTCCTACCGCTCTGCCATAGAGAGCATCCTAACATACGGCCTTACGGTGTGGTATTCGGGCTGCTGGTGGCCTCTATGACTTTTTTTGTAGACAGTCCATCTGTGTGGTGCTGTTTGCACGAATTGTTTTGGGAAATGCACTTACAGTTTTGCAGATGTTAAGGGTGATTCCAGAAATGCATCAAAGCAACTGAGGAACTGCAATGTCACTGTACAGTTACTTATAATGGGCGCCAATGTAATGTGTAGAGTGGCAAATAAACTGATTCACCATTTACTCTCATGTACATCACTTAAAATGCTTGTTTTAAATGCAAATGTGTGAATGTAAATCTAAGCAGTAAAGCTACAATTTACATTCTGTTTGCATGGTGGAAAGAACATTTAATCTGCCTTTTAAGTGTGATTAGAAGATCTAATGCCTGTGTGCTTGTAATAAGATGGTCGCTGGTTCAAACCCAGCCACAGCACATCTCTGCGTCCTTGAGCGAGGCCCTTAACCCCCAGCTCACTGGGCATCACTATGGGTGGCTGCCCTTCGCAGACAACTTACTCTGTTTACTCTAAAAAAAAGAGAGCAAGTTGAGAGAGAAGTTAAGACAATTTCTCCACAGGGACCAATAAAGTATCAATTATTATTACTGTATGAGAGACTGTCTAATATCAGATAGATAACAGACTCATACTGTGCTGAGCTTGTCTGAGAGAGATGATTAGCAAATGCTCTCCCACAGTATCTCAGCACTCTGTACAAAGAACTTTATATGCTCAGTATCTGCTCCTGTTTATCTAATTGTTCTCATTTTAACTGGATGTTAAGGAGTAAATTAATAAACGTCATGTAAGTGCACATTAAAATGCTTTTTCACTGTTACTTAAGTTCCCATGTGAACAGCCAATCAGATCAGCCTGATGTGTGTCTCTCTGTTTCCTCTCTGTTTCCTGCCCTTTCATCCCGACCACGACCATGATCTCTCACTTAGCAGCAGAGCAGTTTATTCTAAACAGTGGAAGCACAAAAATGTTCAGACTCTTTGGTCTTCTCATTTTCATTAGTAAGGCCCTATAATATAAATTATTTTGGGATTTTAATATTTTCATTTATCTGTATGATGTGATCAGTGGAATTTGGCCATTTAATCTGCATCATAGTTAATAGTTATTTAGATTACTATTATATGTCTTATTTGATTATGATTTTTTTTGTTTTTCTGTTTTTGCAGACACTGCACTGACTACAGATGTTGTTCAGCCCAGTCACCTGATGAGGGTTCAGCTTGGAGACAGTGTGACCCTGACATGCTTCTGTCAAGGAGAAACAACTTTTGTTACTTTGTTTAAGCAAGCTGTTGGTCGGAAGCCCCAGCCCATGGCGAAAGCACTTCTCTACGTACCTGGTGAATTTTACAAGGAATATAAAAGCATAAAACGTTACTCCTTACTGAATGCAGAGGGGAGTTTTAACCTCACTATTTCTAACGTGGAGCCGTCAGATTCTGCAGTGTATTATTGTGCTGCTGTGTTTCTTCATGAGGTCACCTTCGGGAATGGAACCTTTGTCATAATCACAGGTAAATGAGATTCCAACAATTTTCATATTTGCTTTATTATAATGTCAGTAAGATTATTCCCTGCAAAATAATTTTGACAGTTTAGTTGTTTGTCAATATAAAATTAGCAAAGATACCTTATTGTCTGCTTTGTTCCATAAATGTTTTTCTAAACATCAAACAAAAATCATTCATTATTATTATTATTATTATTATTATTATACAATTTGTTGCATTTTGCTTGCTGTCAGCCAAAAGCCTAACCTTCTCTTTATACAGATGTTAATGTTACACATTGCAGCCTCTTTAAAACAAATAACATAAAAAAATGTTTGAGTTGTTATATACAGTATAGGACTGTGCAAAAATCTTAAGCAACAAAAGAAAATTATTTTTGACGTTATTTATCTGAGCAGTCAGTGTGTATTCACTCTGAAAAAAAAAATGCATGATTTAACATATGAACTAGGGATGTGCACCATTCAGAACTGATTTGAGAATGAAATTCTCAAATACGTATCCTAAAATTCAGGATTTTGAATACATATATGAACTTGAATTTCAGTTCATTTTGTTAATCTGAATTACATTTGAATTGTGGTTGAAAACAGGTTGTGGCATTGAAATTTATATTTGAATTTAAAGAAGAAGAACGAAAAAGGGTTTGGATTCAAATTCAAGTTCATATACGTACTGTAGGTGTAGCTTTTAACTAAAATATGAACTTTAATTTAAATATGAATTATACATAAACACATTAACATTGTTATACATCATTGTTATAAAAATGTCGTTTTGTAAAGAATGAAATAATGCAACATTTGAAGTGTCACCTAAAATAATAATTATACTGTCATTTTGTGCACCATGGTGGATCTGCTCATAGGAAGAGCTGAGTGTCTCTCCTTAAAAGTCAGTGTTTCTTCCTTCTAGGGAGTTTTTCCTTGCCACTGTCGCCTATGGCTTACTCACTGGGGGCTTTGGGTGAGGATACTGTAAAGCGCTTTGAGACAATGTAATGTTGTGATAATGCGCTATATAAAAATAAATTTGTTGTTGTTGTTGTTGTTGGCTGCAGTGACGGCAGTTTCTAACCTAAGAAACGTCCCTGTTGGGGAAAGCGCCCGGCGTTTCCACCCCAACTCCACATTTATGAGACACACACAGGTTACAGTTTTACTTGCAAGGGTACCCACACTCTCTGCAATGCAAACTACAGCAGAATGTGTTACAAAGGGTGGTTCCCCTTGTCTTCTTTATTTATAGTCAATGGGGGGCGCAAGAGAGGGAAGTGAGATTCTTATCTAAGTAGGCAGCTGTTAACCACCTACTTAGAGTACAATAGCTAAGAGTATGTGGCTAGAAGATAAGAAATAACGTATACATATATATTTACACTCATTGCTGATCATACAGAAATGATTAACAACTGTTTCTTCAACCTAACAGTCCCTCCTGTTTATCATGACAGTATGATCAGAAGCATCAACATTGTACAAGTTGCAAAAGCACTTTAGGTACAACCTTCATTTAGACCACATTGTCATTATCCTGGAAAACATTTAATTCCGGTTCTTCAGGTCCGAGCCCTGCACGGGTGCTTTCGGCTCGGCCGTCATTATGAATTATATGTCTTCTTCATCGCCATCGCTGGAAACAGGCTCTGTCTCTATAGTTTGGGTAAGGGAGAGAAACATTGTACTGCGTGTCCGAAAAGCAGCGTTAAGAGCTTGATTAATAAACATTTTCAAACATGGTATAACAGTAATAAAACAACAGAAAAATAAAATGAAAAACAAAAGAAAATATAAGTGAAACATTACTTTGATATCCTATACCTGCAGAAGATATTCATAGCTCTGCCATACACCGTAGGTCCTTCACTATGAGTGAGCATTACTGAACAAACATAGCAATTTGTCACATTTTTCGCTGTTACAGTATCATGTACATATCGGTACCAGTAGTTTTGCATAAATGGATGTGAGTGGTCAGCGGGCAACGGGCGTAGATGGAAGTCATCATGGGTCCATCGCCGTAGGTGCTGTAATGGAGCTGGTGAGAGCCAGGACAACCATACAAGTCCTACAACAAGAATGACCCCTAGAGTCACTTTACCACATCCCCACCCTATCAGGGCCATCCTAAATAGAGTGCAGCTCAGTTGTTTTCTTCACCGGGTTGAGACAACAGCACCCTATTGGTTACTGTGCCTTTGTAGCGGACTTCCACTGCTACTCTGTTGCTGAGGCCTCTGATAAGGGCTTGATGGGTTTACAGTGACTTTTGTGTATCCAGGAAGGTCGTTCTGCGATCTTTACTGCTGTTGGTGTTGTAAGGAGGACTTGATAAGGACCGTCCCACCGAGGTGTGCTCCAATCTTTCCGCAACAGGACCTTGACCAGGACCCAATCTCCCGGCTGCAAGTTATCCTGTTGAGTAGAAACAGAATTTACCGGCAGACTACTGGGGCTATGTTTTTGTTGTGATGTTAGTAGTTTACGCATCCAATCGGCCAGCGTATTTTCTCGGTCTGCTTTTTCTATGTCATTCATTTCAGTTGCTAGGGGAAATGGTCTACCATACACTATTTCAAAAGGTGTTAATCCTGCAGGAGTGGGAGTTATTCTCATCCATAATTTTACTAGAGACAAACATTCTGGCCACGGCCTTTTTGTCTCTTCCACTGTCTTTCTTAGCCTTGTTTTAATAGTGCCGTTGGTCCTTTCCACTAAGCCTGCGCTCTGAGGGTGATACGCACAATGATTCTTAAGCGTAAAACCTAATGCTTGTGAGCAAAGGGACATAGTCTGATTTACAAAATGAGTCCCATTGTCTGATCTTATAATATGAGGTATGCCATAGGTAGGGAAATAATGGCTTACCAAACATTTTGCAACGGTCATTGCATCACAATGCTTTACAGGGTATATTTCTACCCACTTAGAAAAGGTGTCTATAATAACTAGACAGTATTTCTTTCCTTGTGACCAAGATAATTCAATAAAATCCATATGTACAACTTGAAACGGATACTCAGCTGTGGGGAACTGGCCACGTTTTGGTCTGATGTTTCCTTGTGCATTGTGTTTACAACAAATTAAGCATGTCCTACAAAATTGTTTTGCATAATCAGAAAAATTTATAGCATAGAAATATTGTTGTATGATATGTACCATCCCTCCTGTTGAGACATGAGTATTTCCATGGCTCACCAAAGCAGCTGTTTTGTATAAATTTTTTGGTAGGATGGGCTTGTCATTCATATAGTAAACTTTCTCTCGTTGTATTGCTCCTCTTTTGATCCAACTTTGTACTTCTATTTTAGGAGCATGAATCTGTGCATCACATAGCACATCGCTATCTATAAAAAGAATGTCTGCCACTGATAAGGTAGGTTGTTTCAGTGCCGCTTCTTTGGCGGTTTTATCTGCAAAACTATTTCCTGCGGTTTCTGCAGAGTCATCAGTCTGGTGTGCTTTGCATTTGCACAGTGCAAAGTGAGTCGGTAAATGCACAACGTCTAATAATCTAAGTAGCAAATTTGTATGAGTAAGAGATGTGCCCTGTGATGTTCTAAAACCTCTATTTTTCCAGACTCTTGCATGGTGATGGACAGCTGCAAACACATATTGACTATCAGTGTAGATAGTAAGTGACTTGTTCTTGAACAGTTCACATGCCCTGATCACAGCATAGAGTTCAGCCGCTTGTGCTGAACAAGTAGAAGGGAGTGCATTGGCTTCTAACACTTCAGTAGATGTAACTACAGCATACCCAACTTTATTTTTTCCCATATCATTTTTTGATGCTGAGCCATCTACATAAACAACTTCTGATCCTGGTATAAAAGTTTGCAGAATATCTGCTCTTGGTTTTGTTTGTTCTTCTATTGTTGCTTTGCAAGAATGTGGCTCCCCATCCTCTGCGGTGGGGAGGAGCGTGCTAGGGTTCAATAGGCCACACCGCTGAAGTTCAATGTTAGGTTGTGAGAGCAAAAGTGACACTAAGGTAAGATGTCTTGTATGTGTTAAGAATGGAAGCGGTGTCTGCAACAAGATTAGAGACACAGAATGAGGAACTTTAAGTATGAGGGGGTGACAAAGTACCAATTCTGCTGATACCTTTACTGCTTCTGCAGCAGCTGCACATGCCTGTAAACACTGTGGAAAGCCAGCTGCTACTGCATCTAATCGTTTTGAATAGAATGCTAACGGTCTCTCTTTTGCTCCGAATGGCTGTGTTAATACTGCTTTCATATAACCTTGATTAGCATCTACACATAGGGTGAATGGTTGTTGATAATCTGGTAGAGCAAGGGTCACATTGGTTTGCAACATTCTTTTTAAATTTGTAAAAGCATTTTCTCCGTCCTCAGTCCATTGTATTTTGTCCTTTAGAGTCATCTCCTTCCCGTATATTAAATTTTGCAAAGGTTGAACTAGAAAAGCATAATCTGGTAACCATTCTCTACAATAATTGCAGAGCCCTAAAAAGGACATCATCTGTTGTTTAGTCTGTGGTTTAGGTGCTTCCTGTATAGCTTGTTTCCTTATCTCTAGCAGCGAGCGACCTTTTTGTGAAAGGTTATGCCCTAAATAGACAACTGTCTTTTTGCAATACTGCAACTTCTGTTTAGAAGCTTTATGTCCAGTATTGTATAAATGCTGAAGCACAGTTAGGGTAGTTTCTTTGCAATGTTGTTCTGAATCTGCTGCTATTAAGATATCATCCACGTATAGTAATACCTGACTATGTGATGGTATTTCACAGGTACTCATAGAGTATCTAAGGGCCATGGTATATACATGTGGACTTTCAGAAAATCCCTGAGGGAGTCTAGTATATGTATATTTTTTCCCTTTATAGGTAAATCCAAATAAATGTTGAGAATCAGGGTGCAATGGTACTGAGAAAAATGCATTACTAAGATCCACTACTGAGAAGTAGCTTTTATCAGGAGTCAATGAGTTGAGCAATAAGTGTGGGTTAGGCACGTCTGGTGCTGCATGTTGCACTATGTTATTAACCGGTCTTAAATCCTGCACCATGCGCCATTTCCCTGTATGTCCCTTCTGGACTGGAAAGATAGGAGTGTTGCAAGTGGCTTCAGGAGCCTCTCGCAATATTCCTGATGCTAACATGTCTTGCACTACAGGGGCTATACCTTTTTCTGCTTCAGGTTTTAATGGGTATTGCCTAACTACCGGACGGTGTTCTGATTTCACAATTACTTTGTAAGGTGGAAACCCCTTTACCAGCCCTACATCAGTGGGGGAGGACGACCACAACCCTTCTGGGAGGCGATCTAGATCTGGACATGATCCCTCCTCCAGGGTTGAAAAAATTTGTCAGGTTGGGTCCTTTAAGTGTGTGGTGGGAGTGGTTTGAACTCTCCATCCCAAAGGAAACCGCCACACATTGTGTTTCTCATCATAGCTCCAACAGGAGCCAGATACGGGTTGGTAGTCATTGTAACTGTGCATAGAATCTCGTAAGAACATCTCTACATCTCTCCACTGCATCTGGGGTGGTTTTGAAAGAGATACGTGTGGTGTTCTCTCTCTAAATACAGCCTGTTGCTTGTTAGATAAAATGACTGAGGCTGCTGAAAACCCAGTGGTGGGGTTAACATACATATGTTGTAAGGTAATACAAGTGTCTTGGAGGGCATGAAACGTTTTGTCATAGACATAATCTGGTCCAAGGGTGTCTTTGTACCACATAGTGACGTGTAAGGCATCGTCAGGCATGAACTGGGCCTGTCTAGGGGACTGCTTTTCTCTAGTTTTCCGCAATAATTCTCGTGTCTGTGCAGTTCCCCCTAGGTCCAGAGACCAGTAATATTGTGGTGTTGTGGTTCCTTGCACAACATAAGCTTCTTCATTTACGATTGCTTTCATGCCAGTGGCTGTGGCAACCACGCTAATGCCCATTTGTACCATAAGGTCTCGGCCTAACAAGTTAACAGGACAAGAAGGGCTTATTAACACCTGTGCTTGACATTCAAGTCCAGTTTCCTTATCTTTTACTGCAACTGGGTTTGTTAACTGATGTCTGTCTGTCTGACCTCCTGCCGTTTTTATATTTATGACTGATGAAGAATATGTGACTCCGGGAGGACTGGAGGTTAGGACAGTCCTACATGCTCCAGTGTCACACAGACATTCATATACTTTGCCGTTTATGACTAACTTCCGACTTGGCAAGGTTTCCCACTGCCTTTCTGCTAATAACTGACACACTGCTTGTAAATCTATTTCCTTATCTAAAAGGTCTTGTAAAGTGACCTCCGTTTCCTTTCTTAAAATCACCTCTGTTTTGCCTCGGATGGTGTCGGTAACAGGGGCCTCCGAGGGGGGTCATTGATCATTGTTTTCAATGGAGTTTGGGTTATATGGTTGTTTCCCTACTCTACAATTCCTAGCTAAGTGTCCAGGTTTCCTGCATGTCCAGCAAATGTTATCTTGCTGAGACGAATTCCTGTAATTGTTTCTGAAAACACCTCTCCCCCTTCCTCGGCCTCTTGACCTTCCTCTGAATCCTCCCCTCCCCGGAGGATTCATTTGCACTAGCGCTACTACTTCTGAGGCGCTGAATATTGTGTCTGTCTTTTCCTGTTTCTGCGCTTTCTGCGCGTGTTGAGCATATTATAGTGCTTGTTGGACTGAACCAGTATTCTGATGTACCCAATGTTTGTCAAGATATTTTCGCAATTCGGGCTTTAGGCCTGCGACAAAAGCTCGTTTTAGCTGTTGTTGGTACACTCCTACTGCCTCTTCATCAAATGGGATCCCTGAGTTTCCTCTAAATACAACTCTCATTCTATCCATAAAATCCTCAGGTTCCTCTCCATCTTTTTGTTTACATTGCGCTATTCGTCCATAGTCTGCGCGTCTTACGAAGGCTGTCTCTACCCTGTTTCGCAAGTCTCGTAATGCTTGTATGAGTTCCTGCGAGTCATGTGCTAAGACTTCATCATTATTACCATGTCCTGTGAAGTCTCCCGCTACACGTCCCCATTTATGGGTAAACAACTGTCTGAGACATCTATACATTTCCCTGCCGTTCAAATGAAAACTACTTTGTAATTCTAGGATGGCAGTCCAAAACTCGGGTACCCCTTCTTCAACCGGGGGTATTCCTTTTAAAGCCGCTGTTCTATCCTCAGCGGTCCAGGGTCTATATACTAACATAGTTTCGGGTCCTGCATTATTTGGGCCTCGATTTGGATTTGCCACTTCTACGAGTGGACACACCAAATCATTCTCCCAGTCTTCCTGTTCTGTGTCATTTTTTGGATGCCAGCGTACTTTACTTGTCTCCAGATCCTTTAACGGATACAGAGAAGGGTTAGACCCTCGGGTCATCATTCGAGATGATTCCCCTCCTCCTATTTGTCGTCTATTTACAGCTGGAACTGGTGCAGGCGCAATCATTGGAATTTGTGGGGGCAGTAAGGGAACTGGAGCGGCAGAAGATTTTGTTGCCGTCTCCTCATCTAGTGTAATTAAAGTCGCCTGTAATTTTTTCTCCTTATTTCCCTTTTTTTGCTGTCTTTTATTATCTCTTAATTTACTCTGTTCTAACCATGCATCAGAAAAAACATATTCTTTTTTTCTGTCTTTACCTTCTTTCTTATTGGTAGTCTGTAACATCTCCAGTTTTAAGTTTCCCTGTAATTTTAATATATCTGGAGTGTGGAGTTTTCCTTCAAACCCATGTTTTTTTCCTCCATCTCTGACTACTTATTTGTCCTGATCCTGGCTTATATCCTTCCATAAACTTCTCATCTCCCTCTAGTTCCATTTGTTTACTTTGATTCTTCCCCATTGTTACCTTTTAATGGATACACTACAAAAAATAAAAAATCCTAAAAGCAAGTCTCTGGCATGAGACCTCAGGAGGACACTAACACGGCCTTCTACTGCTCCCTATTAGAGCAGCGGTGTTAGTTTTCAGGGATGAAACCCGTCCTTGATCCTTCAGTCACCAGTATGTTGTTGCTTTTAGGGTGGATCGTGTAGGTTAATCTAAAACCTATAAAAACACATCCACATACAACACTGTATATATTTCCAACAACGCCTACTTTCTCTCCCGGTTAATTTCGGCTAACCTCAACCACATGCATGTCTTGGCCACCTACTTATTTAGGTGCCGTATCTCTCACTTGGCCACCTACTCACTTAGGTGCCATATCTCTCACCTGTATAGTGTGCTCTCTGATCCGTCACCGAGGTCCTTCAGACATCACCAGACGTCGAGCGCAGTTCTAACCACCGGCCTGATGACGAATTCACATCACAGGTCTTTCTTGCACCCGACTTCGAGTGGCTGTCGACAGACTTCGGTGTCGCTTCTCTCGGCGTACTGGAGACGTCTTCGGGGTTCCTCGGATCCGGCTCGAAGGACCAAATTCTATGTTGGGGAAAGCGCCCGGCGTTTCCACCCCAACTCCACATTTATGAGACACACACAGGTTACAGTTTTACTTGCAAGGGTACCCACACTCTCTGCAATGCAAACTACAGCAGAATGTGTTACAAAGGGTGGTTCCCCTTGTCTTCTTTATTTATAGTCAATGGGGGGCGCAAGAGAGGGAAGTGAGATTCTTATCTAAGTAGGCAGCTGTTAACCACCTACTTAGAGTACAATAGCTAAGAGTATGTGGCTAGAAGATAAGAAATAACGTATACATATATATTTACACTCATTGCTGATCATACAGAAATGATTAACAACTGTTTCTTCAACCTAACAGTCCCAAACACTTTTCCTGCATCAAAAGTCAAACTAGTCCCTATTCCTGCCATGAAAGGTTCACATAATGTCACCGATACCTGAACCAACCATGTTTATCAGAGGATGCCAACCCTTTGGCTGCAGCTTTCTCTGCACACGCTGAGAGAGTCTTCAGTGTAGCAGGAAAAGATTTCAGGCCAGAAGATTGCAAATTAAATCATGAAACCTTTGAAGATATTATGCTGAATAAATGTAATAATAATGAAAAATTAGCAATGTGTATTGGAATAAAGCATAATTGTATTTGCCATGACGTTTTGCTTTTCGCTGTAGTGCTATGGTTGAACGGAAAAACTTACTTTTGTGTGCATAAGAAAATAAATAGGAGGAACTACGAAACCAAGTAATTCCTTTTACTATGTATACTTTTTCTTTAATGTTAAAAGATAGACAAACTAGTAATGGGCAAACAGCTCTTCGGCTCTTGAATTAAATTATGCAGGTACTACAGCAAAATGCTCAAAAATACCAAAACACATCAAGAGCTAAATATGCAAAAACAATAAATACCTTCCTGTGGAAAAGGGGCAACATAAACCAAATGTAAAGTCACGAAAATCATGAAAATATAAAGTACACTTTACACACTTCATTTCTTTGAATTGAAATTAATTATATTCATCTACCTTCATACATTAATACAAGACATTATATGATTATAATGTTTGTTATTATCATATAATTTTTATTTAGGTATTATGTAGGTGCAGTTAATGTATAGTGTTACCTGATATATACTAATAAGCAGTAATACAATAAAAAGAGAGAAGAATGTCAGCTGTTCTCCAAGAAGTTACTGATTTCTTGGATGGCTAGAAGAACATCGATTCAGTTCCCAAAAATCTGTAAGAACAATTTTTGAGGATCTGTATTTTCCATTGTTATTCTCAAAGGGCTGTCATCATGACTATTTTGCTTTTCAGGTAAAGACTCCAACAGCAGGACTGTGGTACAGCAGCCTGTGTCTGACACATTGCAGCCAGGAGACTCTGTGAGCCTGCAGTGTACGATAGAGACTGGGAGCTGTGCAGGAGAACACAGTGTTTACTGGTTCAGACATGGATCAGGAGAATCCCTTCCTGGAGTCATTTACAGCCCTGGAAACAGCAGTGATGAGTGTGAGAAGAGCCCTGAGGCTGGATCTCCTACACGGAGCTGCGTCTACAGCCTCCCCAAGGGGAACCTCAGCCTCTCCGATGCTGGGACTTACTACTGCGCTGTGGCCATGTGTGGGGAGATGCTGTTTGGGAACGGCACATAGCTGGATATAGATGGTAACACCCAGTGTGGGGAGATGCTGTTTGGGAACGGCACACAGCTGGATATAGATGGTAGCACCCAGTGTGGAGAGTATATCTGCTTCAAAGTTTTATTTAGCTTATTCTGCTATTAAGACATTTATTTCTTTTTTTAATGTAATGAATTTTCTAATTTAAGTGCTTAAATTAAATTACACAGATGTTAATTTAATAATTATACATCCATCCATCCATTTTCCAAACCGCTTATCCTATTGGGTCGCGGGGGGTCCGGAGCCTAATTTAATAATTATTTCAAATATTAATATCCATCCATCCATCCATTTTCCAAACCGCTTATCCTATTGGGTCGCGGGGGGTCCGGAGCCTAATTTAATAATTATTTCAAATATTAATATAAATTGTTAAAATACAAAATACTAGAAGTTCATGTTAAAAATGGACTATTTACAAAACAACTGCTGTAATGTGTTATCGATTTGATCTTTAACTAATGTAATGTAAGCAAATGGGAAATGTGTCTCTATATCATTATGCTGAAATCTATCTCTTTGTTACAGGCTTTCAGAAGCTGCTGGATCCTCTTCACTCTGGCTTGCTGATAGTTTTATCTTGCAGCATTATTCTGAACGTTGCTCTCATTTGTATAAGATGTAAACTGACCTGTACACACTGTGCAGGTACGCTGCCCGGCTTTATGCACTCAGAAGGACAAAATGTAGATTTTAACAAATTATAGAAATATAAAATTGTTTTATGATAGATAACATTTTCATATTAAAACCACTCTTGCAGGTAATACAGTTTTAAAATCCATTATTAAATCTCACCTTATTTATATAAACCTTTTTGTACTGTAAGATTTACATTTTTGTATTATATCTTTCATATTTTGCTAAATCTATTGAAATATACATGTTGCAATAAGTTGCATATCAATAACTTTTATTACCAAGATCTCCTTTATAGCAATTTTATTATATATGATATATGAGAACAAATGACACGTATCCAAACATGCACACTTAAATTGACAGAAGTCATTTTTACTTTCATTTTTGAGACAAAAAGGATGTTGATTGCTTGAAAATTCGGAATGTTATCTGACCACGGTATGATACCGTGCGAAATTAAATAATATATTGATGTGTTATATATTTTAAACAGATGAAAAGAACAGTGATATATCAAAAGTGGAATGGTCACGCAAGCAAGTATGTAATAAATATTTCAAATTACAAATCGTCAGTAAAACAAATGAACCTCAGACTGATTTCCATCCTGGGATCAGCATTTTAAGTGCTATTTGTGAAAATAGGTAATAGCAAACCGATTTGATCCATCCAATTCTGCCATCTTTGTCTCCACAGTGCCATGACGAGGACACACTGAATTACGCTGCCCTGAACCTTAAGAAGCCAAAACCCAGGAGACAGAAGAAAGACGGGAATAATGACACTCTGTATTCTGACCTCCGCTACAGAGATTATGAATAAAGATGCTTCTCATTCATGTCAGTCACACAGAGTGTTCAGGGTGTAGCTTTAATAATGTTCAGAGGAGGGCAGGGGAGCCAGTGCTTCTGAGACTGAATCACGGGATTTTACGGAGCACCGGTGCTGAGTTTGGTGTCAGTGTGTTTGGGGCGCATTTTTACTGGAAGTGCAAATGTTCAAGCCAGACTGGGGGCTGAGGGAGGGGGAGAGGGGAGCCACAGAGATTATTTCTTCATGGCATGGGGGGGAATAAGCGGCTTTAATGTTGTGGAAAGGCTGAGTTGCTGCAATCAGTTCTTTGATGTCACACATGCTTACTTGTCTCCCTTGTGTACCATGCTGAATGGTTTGGGGCAAACGCACAGGGACTGATCGATTATATTAAACAGATGAAAGAAACTGAATGAAAATTTCAAGTGTTCTTAAATTACGTTTTTCATTTAATTGTGTGTTCTGGATGTATTTTTGAGTATATACATGTACCTGTATATGTACCTGTATATATACCTGTGTCGTTAATAACGATGTGGATAATTAAGAAAGAGGAGTTTTGTTTCTTGCTCCCTGTCTTGTTACTTGGCTCACAAACATACACACACATAGACACACACACAAACATACACAGACACACAAACACACACACACATAGACACACACACACACAAACACACATGCACACATGCACACACACACACTGCTACGGCTCTGTAAGAACACTACCATGCTCTTTTGTGTGAGTGGGGTGGGGGGTGTTAAATAAGATGAAAATGACAATGGCTGTACTTTTGTTATGTCAGTTGTGTTTCTATAGTCATTGTATCATATTCCACAAGCTTTTTATTCTACAAGATGTACAAGCCAGTCAGTGTATTCAGTGGGGTGTTCAGGAGTCATTAGGTTCTGAAAAATGTCTTGCATTTAAAACATAATGTACTTTTGAATACTTAAGTATTTTTAGATGCAAATACTCCAGTACTTTAACTGAAGTAAAAAATTAACTGAAAAACTTTGAGTATTATTTGACGAGGAGTATCTATACTTAACTCAAGTAGTGAAGTTGTGTACTTTGTCCACCTCTGTCCAAAAGTGACATACAGCTGTAAGCTGTTTGGGTTTGTTTGTCTGCTGAGTGCTTCTCTGCAGTGCTGCAGATGTTTCCACTGGTTAGATGCAGCTCAGGAAGACTGACCCACTGACTGCACTGTGCTGGACTCACTTTGCAAAGAGTAAAAACCACACAGACAGAACAATATCTGCTTCTTGTAAGACCCTGTTTCCTCTCTACCTCACCCAGGTCACGCTTTCAAGTATTCAGCCTAAGTTATTTTATCCAAACAAGCCACCATTATTATTCATGCAGCTGGACATTTGACTGGAGCACATGATTGCTACATATCACTACTGTACATGGAACGGAATGTACAGTTTTCACAACAGAACTTTAGAAAAGCAAAATTCTCATCAGTCCACATCTCTAACCACCACACATCCTAGGGCTCCCATTTATAATGGTACATTTTTGTTTTATTCACATTCTTTTTCATCACACAGATAAACACCATCCATTAATCTTACAGCATGTATCCTGGTCAGGGTGATGGGGACGACACCACCTATATCGAGTGTGATTTAAGGCCAAGACCTTAAAAGGGAGAGTCAAGACTGAGGCTTGTTACAAGAGCAGTGGGGCACAAAACAACAAACAACATCATTATGAATGTAAAATAAATGGATGTATATATAAATATAGGGTAATAATAGAAACAAAAAATAAGAATATATTACATACAGAGGAATATTATAGGAATATTAAAATTAACTTATACACAATCCTTAACTTATACACAATCCTATTGCATGTAACATTATTGCTCATGTGCCAGATATTAGCCTCCCAAAGGAAGCTGCCACACAGGGCATAATGCACTGGCTCAATGCAACACTGCACATCAGTGAATAAGGAGGAACAATATTGCAGATCAGCAGCAGATAGAAACTGTATCAGAAGACAGTGAACAGGGGAAAAGTTCAATGAGCAGAGTGCAGATTATAAAGCCTGACTGCTGTGGGGCCCAATGACCTGCGGTACCGTTCTGTCACACGCCGGGTGTCTGAGTCTCTTACTGAAGGAGCTGCCCTTACGGGCCTCCATAGTCTGCTGGGGGGGTGAGAGGTGTCACATAAAATTGATGACAGCCTTGTTATCAGCCTGCTCTCATCCATCTACTCTACAGTGCCAAGGGACGCTCCTCCCTGATGATGAGAGGAGTCTAAGCATGTGGACATTTGGGATAATGTGAGTTCAGAACTGGATGGTCAGCTGTACGACTTCCAGTCTGTAGGCAGACTCATCACCTTCAGTTATGATGGCAAACACAGTAGTATCACCTGCAAAATTCAGGATCTTCACTGGAGCAGCAGTGATTTGTGTAGAAATTGAAGAGAAGAGGGAGAGCACAGAGCCTGGAGGAGCTCAGTGCTGAGGGTCAGCGTGTCTGAT
The DNA here is from genome assembly GCF_023856365.1 of Brienomyrus brachyistius. Classification (NCBI taxonomy): domain Eukaryota; kingdom Metazoa; phylum Chordata; class Actinopteri; order Osteoglossiformes; family Mormyridae; genus Brienomyrus; species Brienomyrus brachyistius. Next base: position 26,926 of record NW_026043558.1, read on the forward strand.
GTGTGCTGTAAGCATACAGATGTCCTGCATTTGTGGAACATTTTGTTTGTGCTGCTGTTTATATGTGTTGTTGACGCTGCAGTCAGTAATTTTCCACTAGCAGTCTCACCTCTGCATTTTACAGGAAGACTGACCGACTGAGAGCAGGGTGTTTGTGTCTCTCTTCTCAGTGAGCGAAAACCACACAACCATCAGGTCCTCAGCTCAGGCCCACTGCTTCACTAGAAAAACCACAAAGGGTATTTTTATCTAAAAGTGGGTGAGCAAGTGAGATGTTATTGACAGCATGAATTTGTCTACTAACATTTTAAATTCAAACCTAAAAAGCAGTATGTCCAGGATGTCAGTAATTACATTTAGTCAGTATGAACAATTTGGGTGCAATAATATAGAATAATGTAGAATTTTGCATAATTCAGTTAATACCAGTAAGATACCGATCATTAACACTATAAGGTCATGTTGCTGAATCTCATTGTTAAAGTTAAATGAATCTACGCATTTTTATACACACAAGACTGTGCTTAGTTCATCTTTCAGTCAAAATCACACAGTGAGGCAAATCTGACCATCTTAATTGTTTTTGCTTGTGTGGAATGGCATCCCATGCAGGCCTGTGCTCTGTGCTTCCTGGGACAGGTCCCACCCTCTCCAGACCCCGATGAGAATTAGTAGTCGCTGGATAAAAGATTGACAAAAGATAAAAATACAAAAGTCATTCTTGCTGTCTAACCTCTGATTACTGCATGACATTTCTGATTTCTGATAACTGATAAGTAGAAAATATGTTTAGTCTCTTGCTTGGTGGTAAGAAAAAAGGAGAACCACAAAGAGCACAGTCATTTTCAAGGTTATTTCTCACTGGTCAGTGTGAAAGGCTGCGTCATTAATATAACGCCGGGCTCAGCACAGTGACTGCACCTGCGCTGCACTGTAGAACACAAGCCAGGCTGCAGACCATCAGCCCTGAAAGTTAAAACAGGACTCGTATGTGTGTCATGTGGTGTTTAATAAAAATTTACAGGACAGAACATAGTGGATTCAGTTTCCTTTGCTCTTACACTCCCAGTCCAAAGTGTGGCCACGACTGCTGTCAATGCATCTGTCTCTTTTTTCACCTTAATTTTTCACCTGTGTTATTCACCTTAATATCAAAAGGCTCCAAAGCAGTACACTGTAAAACCAAATTAGTAAGCAGAACTTAAAAAAATTGATGTAACTCGTTGCCTCAATGTTTTTAAGTTCATGAACTTAAAAAAAATATTTCAAAAAGGTTAAATATTTGGATTATATGCTACATAAACATTTTAATTACAGTTAAATTAAAACTAGTTATTAAATCAACTTAAATATTTTCAGTTATAGTGACTTAAAATTTCTCTTAACCTTTCTCATGGTATTAAGTTAACATTACAAAAAAAAATAAGTACACAAAGAACCATTTTTAAGTAGCATCAACTCAATATTTATTAGTCTTTGTCATTTGTTTTACAAGTACAAGTAACTCAAAAGCTTTCACACACAAGACTCAAAATCGCATGTTTCAAAACTTAAAATTTTTGTGGCAACTCATTGCCTCAAATATTTTGAGTACAAACAAAGTAAAGTTTAAGTTACAGTGAGTTACACTGAATTCTTGCCCTCTTCTATTTAACACTGCAGTGTTAATTTAAGACAGAAGCATAAAACAATTCAGAGATGCACTAGGCTAAAACCTGAACACCAGATTAAAATAGCACCTCTAAAATTACAAATTTATGAACCTGCCTGAAACTTAACATGTACCATTTACAACTAAAATACACATACAATTATCAAGTACTACCCAGTACTTAACTTTCAAGAACAAGAGTTGTATTAATGCCAAATAACATTAATACAAAAGGCACACTGTGCATATTGTGGGAAAACAACTGGTGCAGAAACATTTTAACCATTATTTTCACAGAAATAATCTACATTGAACTACAAAGGAACTGCCAGGCCTTAGTAATTATTCTGATAAATGTCTACATGCGCATCAAGTCATTTTTGAGACTCTGTAACTTGGGTGACAGTTTACCATCGTCAAGACCAAGTAAAATCTTCTGAATGAATTCAAAAGTGTTGGTCAGTCCCCTGGGATAGCTGAGGTGTAGTGCATAGATCAGTCCAAACATTACCAGGACGGCATCAGCAAATCTGGGGAGGTTGCCCACAATCTCGCTTTCAATGACAACAGAGATTTTCACAGGCTGGAAGTGAACTGGACCTGTGTCATTATCTTTGACGACTGTGAGGAGGGCTACTGAAACATCTAAAAGGTCAGGCTCATCAGATGTGTCCTACAAAATAAAATGGATATAAAAGGATTAAAGATTTTTTATTAAGATTTTTGACAAAAATATTTACAGCAGGTTTAGTGCAAAGATAAAGGCATTTAGTTAGTCATGAGATTTAACAAACAATATTGCTTCAGACCAACTGACAGAAAGTTTAATGATTTTAATTGTTGTGTGAACAAACTACAGTATGATTTTAAACAGAAGATCAGTGTTCTACAGGACCCAGCTAAGCTACCAGTAAACAAGAAATTGATACTATGCTAAAAAAACCTATAAAAACACTTTGCTTTAATCAAAATTATCTAGTACCAAAGTTTTTTTTTTTTTTACAGTGAGGTCAAAGAAAAATCGCTTCTAATCTCTTCAAATCACACAAACTATGTGATTTGAAAGACTGAGGAAGGGTAAGCGTGTAAATATGTCTGTATTCATATGAACTGTTTACTTAATATAGTCGTGAGATTAAAAAAAATAAAATAAAACTTACTGTGCAGGTCTTGAAAAACTCAGAGACGTCCTCACGTAGATACACAGGAAGGGCATGAAGAACAGTAACACGCTTGGTGTGTATGTCATGAACCTCCTATATAAAAGGAGATAAAAACAGAATTGTACATAACTTATTTACTGGTAAACATTACAATCAGATATACAAAATCAGACACATACCAAAAAACCTGGACAAGTTGTTGTATTGAAAGCTCATTTGAATCATCAAACTTTTCAAATGTTTTCCAATGTTCCTCTTTAAGAAATAGACCCATAAAATAGGTATAACAATATTTTTACCTGTTCATCATGGATTTTCAGGATTTCAGTCAAAGCGTCTGACGTCTTCCCGGTTCTGCTTGCCTTCTGTCTGAACAGGGTCATCAGTCTAGGAAGATGTCGGTCAAGCTCAGAGTAGAATGTGTTGGGCAGGTTCTGGTTTGTAATCCGTTGGAACTCTGCATACACCTACATTTTAAAACAAAGACAGACAGACAACACAGCCATATTAACTATGTGAATCTGGCAAATACACTACCCATCCATAAGGCAGAAAACAGCCCCTGAATGTGGTATATGTTGTCAAAAAAAGAAATAACAGGAAAAAGTGCTACTACATTACCTCAGATTCCATTTTGAGTGCAGGCCAGAGTTCCATGAGCTCTTTCACTGGTGGGCATGTCTTTACTATGGTTTGTCGCCGCAGGGCAAATGTGGTTTGCATCATCTTTTTTATAAGCGGCAAGTTCTTCTCAGCTTTCTTCATTTCATCAACAACTTTCTGCCTCAGCTGTTCAAGGGTTGAGGGATTTTCTCCTTGGGGAAAGTTGGGCAGAAAGTTTACCTCCGCTCGTTTGGGTCTTTTAATATTTGAATGTGAAGATTCATTGTCAGGATTCATTCTACTTCTTTTTCCAGCATTCACTGTGATCTCTGAACATCCAGCCCTTCTCATCTTGCTCCTATAGTTGCCCATCTTAAACTTTAGGCTGTTCTTCCATCCATTCCAGCCAGTTTCAGATCCTGCTTCCTTCAAGCAAGGATATTTTAACACAAGAGCCTCAGCTACCATTGCTATCTCCTTATCACTGGGATAAGCCTTGTAGCCATACATCTCAGATGCTAGCTTTTCTAAAATGTCATGTTTTACATCTCTTGTTAACTGAAGATACTTGTTGTTCTTCTCAAATTCAGTATTACCTTCCCGAAGTTTCAATTCAACATCCAAAGAAAATGTGGGAATTGAAAAAAAAACTGAAGGCCATCTTCTCCCACGTTCTGAGGATGATACACTTGAGATTGTTTCTGTTGAGGCAACAGAGCTGGAATCTTGCTCAAAAGACACATGCACAACCGCTTTCTGTGGCAACTCATCAATGTCAGAGAGGGATGTAAGTTTTCCATCAAAGTCGGGGTCTTCATATTTTAAACTGAAGTCAAGGTCTATTTCCAGCTGTTCTTTTATAACAGCAATCAGTGCATCAATAGAGGCTGGTCGTGAACAGAGTTTTAATTTTCTAGCCCGGTCTGGTTCAACAACACGAAGGACCATGGGTTGTGGGGATAGATCTGCCATTATGCTAATGGAAAGCAAAAGATTGGCATGCATAAATGGTTATTAAAATATACAGATTATATGCTGCTAGATAAACAGTAATACAAATATAGTAATTAATTCAATAAAAACTACTCACCACTGGCTAGACTCAGTTCTGTTTTATTTGTATGAATCTCTTGGGTGTTAACAGAAGCAAGCCTTCTACCTCGTATGCAGAGAGCGGGACTGAATCGTTGAGATCAGACTTCAGGTGGATTGACAGACTTGTCTGGGAAGGTGACAGCTCATAGGATCCAAGATGTTCTAAATACCAGCAATCATAATTAGAACAAAGGAATGAAACAGTGCTATTGACAAGGTAGATGTGCTCTACTCTGCAGAACCTAGGTAGTCCACCACTGTCTCCGACAGACAAAAACATTTCACAGACATAGTGTGTGCCATCAATGGTAACCTTTGATGTCTGGTATATTGTGTCACTAGTTGTTAGTGTTCTAATGTGTAGCTGAGCTACTTCTGGTAGAGCTGAAACCAGAACAGAGTCAACCCTGGATGCTTGTGTTTCTGGCTTGAAAAATGATGGGGCAGCAAGATGGTATGCCATCATGTGTTGGTGTCTGACTGCCATTGTCTTCAAAATATTTTTGAAGTTTTGAGCGTCATGCACCACTCGTTTAAAAAAACGGTGTTTGGCCTCAAATCGCATTGTCCAAACATGCACCAGGGGCCCATAGCACTTGATCATGGTGGGGTAATGCTCCACATAGTGATGCTTAGGACGAAGGCTAAACTCTGGGAATGTCTTCAGCAGTACTTGCTTATGATCGCTGATTTTGGACTGAAAATAGTCTAAGGTTTCATCAGAAAATGATGGGCATAATGCTAACTGCACTACCTCTTTCAGTTCCATCAAAACTGTCCATGCACCATTACCTTCTGGTACAACACTGCCTACAAGCAATGGAAGCAGTCGGAGCAGAGTAGCATTTTCATGACCATTCCCTCCTATCGTTCCTCGAGACAGAAATGTTTTGGGAATTGGTTGAGGCCTATCCACTTTATCAGCATGTTGATATGGGAATGATGCAATCTTTTGGTTCAAATACTCTAAAGTGAAGTACTTCATCTGGATCAAGGTCTTAATGCAGAGAGAAATCTCCACAGGAACTATGCCTTCTAGAAGATCATGCAGGACATCTGGAGGAAAGCCTGTGACTGGATGAAAGTAATCCAGGGAGTCACGCAAGACACAACTTGTTTTAACACCAAAGTGGTTGGAGGAAGCGTCATTTTCCTGAATGTTTTGTACATGAAGGTCATGGCTATCTTTGGTTCTTTGAGAAAACTGCCTGGCTTCAGTTGCTGGAAACTGTTCTCTTGTGGCCAAGCAGAATCTGCAAACATAGCCTGCTTTAAATAACTCCACAAAGCCACCTAATCCATGGGCAGCTAGATTGTCAGCAGACACACAAAAGATGGTGCCTTTGACATTGCGACCAAGTCGTTCAATAAAAACACCATCCTGTTCAAGAATATGAACATCATGTAATAATGGAGCAAGTACAGCTGCATACCCATGCCTCTGGAGGTCTGTCACTTTTGCAAGCATTGCTAGCTGTATATTGTGTAATGCTGACCTGTATTTTGGTGACATATTGGCAAGTGCCCAGTATACAGCACAAAGTTTGTGAATTTTACGTGATGTGCCAAGTGGGTTGGCAATTTCAAGCTCATCAATATATAACTGGAGTGGTAAAATGAGATCACCTGTTGAAAATAATTCATTTTCAAGGAAATATGAGCCATTGTAGCATGAGGCATATTGACCAGAATTGGTATTTGGATCAGTAATCATTTTTAGAATGTCTGTGTTTTTAAACAACTCCTGAATCATTTGAAGAATAGGAACATACATTGTGGTATGTCCACGTTGCTCCAGCTGATACTCGACTGGCATTACACATGGATAGTTGTGCTCGAAAAAGACTTTTCTGCGCTTGGATGTGGATAACTCTGCACCTTTAGAAGTACTAGTAAATATAACATTGGAATCCATAACAGCACTTACAACTTCATCCAGTGCAGATTCTGCCACATTGCAACCATTTTTCTGCAATATATCTCTAATTGCCTCCTTGATCAAAGGCCGAGATAAGAAGCAGACCTGATTTAAATGCTCCACTATTTCTTGGGTAGCTGTGTTTGAGACATGTAGGATTGCCTGCATCTTCAAAAATAAGGAAGATAAATTAATTCTAAGATGTTTTTTTAGTACGTCAGTGTCACACTGACCATCAATCCCCACTGGATCCTCATCTGTGCTTGGAGGTTCTTCATATAAATCACCATCAACTGCAGGAATACTGGCTTGACCAACATCACTGACAATGTCATTTTGAAAGTCTGATGAAACGCTTGCTTGGTGTGATCTACTTTTATGAGAATTGAATGAAGAGTATACATTTGTGGTAAAGCTACAATCCTTATATGGGCAAGCCACTGTTTCATGATTTCTTAAATGCCTTCTAAGATGGCAGAAAAGAACAGATTCAGAAAATTGCTGCTGAAATGGGCATAAAGGGCATTTAAATAACAGAGCCTGCTGAGAGTGTTCTGCACTACTACCAAATTGGCGAGTATGACATCTTGACAAATGAGTTCTAAGACTATTAAGTGTCTTAAATGTACACATGCAATAATTATAGATGCATGGAAGGGGGCTTACACTGGAAAAGTGGCTGTGCTGCAGTCTGTAGTGCTTAAATATTTGCAATCTGTCAGTAAAAGAAGCTGAGCACAACTTACATTGCCAAATCATACTGTAGCCAACAACCTGAAAGAAAAACAAAATTAATGTTAGAAAGTGTATAGCTCAATCAAAATAGTTTAATTATTTAATTAACTTTCATATCAAATTTAACGGGGACGATGGGCGACCAGCAATTTGTGTCAAGTTTAGGCCACTTAAAAAAAAAATTGGTTCTCGCCCTTTTTTTGGAGGGGGTGGGTAGGGTGGGCGGGATTTTTTTTTTTTTTTACAAAATTTTGATTGACTGTTTGGACTTTCAAATATGTAAGAAAATACATATTTGAAAATACATACCGAAGAGAGCAGACCTACTTAGTACGCTTCCTCAGTTCTTCCAGTTTGTTGCGTTTCAAATATATTAAATGTAAGAAAATACAAGAATTCCTTGATCCATGTGTATCTCATTCCCAACTATGGATTTCGATACTTTATGCTGATGTTTCATTCGTGAATATAAAAATGATACTATTTGAAACCAATATTCTGTTTGTCATTCCCATTCTAAATGAACAACCAAGATTTTAAAATATATATCTAGAAAGAAAGTGTATTAAAACATGTTAAAACACGAGGAATTTACAAAATACAGGAACCTGAATGGTTGAACAAGGAAATGCAACTCTACAAACAAGTAAAGAACATGTACCACATCACTTCCCCAGATTTAAATCTTTGCACCAGCCCATCTCAGGTAGAGACAAATTTAGGTTCATGAAACCATTCCAAGACTAGGATTACACAATGTGGATCAATCGTCGATGTGGAATGCGCGGGAAATTCAAATTTCGTCATTCTTGGGTATTTTCCATGCGATTTTAACGAAATAAAAAAAATTGGGGTCGGAGGCATTTCGGCGGGTCGAGAGGGGACGAGAACCAATTTTTATTTTTTTTTTTAAGTGGCCTTAAGGAGAATTTTTAGGGGGGCTGAGTACAAATGTTAGGGGGACTAAAGCCCTCCGAAAAATGGCCTAGCGACGCCCATGGCACATGCTCTCCAGCTCCCTAGTTTGCGTATCAGTGGCACGTCAACACATTGGGAAAAGTATATTTTTAGTTATCTAGTTTTGTGGACACCACCCAAAATTAGCAATGGATGTTTTTTTTAATCGCGTATCACGCGTGGACATAATTTCAGCGTCTAATGTCTTTAAAACAAATGTAACGTTTGGCTAAATCGTACACGCAGAATTATAGACTATGGTCCGTTTGAAAAATTATGTAAGTTAGCTGATGTGTTATGCTTTGTCGTTCATTGTTTTTTATTAAGCCTATTTTATCAGTTGTTCCTTGCTAGACATCCATGACTTTTGAATGTAAATATACGTAACTGACGAACGCTGTTTAAAGTTTTGTCTTGATTAAACTGCTGTAACTGTTCACTAGATAAACCCCTGTTTAAAAACACATTTAACACTTACCGTGACACCGACGTTGCTGATAACTGCCGATAGCTTGAAGCTTACATCCTCCTCACTGCACTGCACTGCAGTCTTTTGTGGCGCCAAAGTAACTTATCCACGTGTTGCACGTGACCTTTGACCTTGGGGCAAGGGAACCTCGTAAGCCAATAAAATGATGACCCTTACGTAAACCGAGTCGTAACTTTTTTAATCAAACATATTTTTTCGTTTAAAATTAGTACTTAGAGTGAATTTAATATTTTTCTTGCTAAAATCTTTTACAGCTGAATTTATGAAGACCCAACCATTATTAGGAAAATTAAGTATTTTTAAATATTAACTTATTTAAATACATATAATTTAATAAAAAATGACAATTGGTTACACACACACACACACACACACACACGCAAGTACACATACAATGTTGAAACAAAAAGAAATAAGTACAGCTAAATTATACACCTAAGTGGCACTTACTTAATAAGCACATTGTTTCAGTTAATTAAAAATAATCAGTTTAATTCACTCAAAAACTATAAAAAAGTCACATGAACTCAAAATATTTAGGTTAGTAGAACTGTTTCAGAAAATTAAGTTTATGCTACTTAATAATTTTGATTATTTTGAGCATTTGGGTTTACAGTGTACAGTAATGCAGAACAAATATTGTAACTAACAAGGAA
>NW_026043559.1:0-36110 GCF_023856365.1 Brienomyrus brachyistius
TGTCCTGCTTTGTATCGCACTGTTTCTGCACCATGTTGTCTTGTACTCCCTTGTGTTGTTATGCACCATCTGTGTTGTTCTGAGCAGTGCCATGATGCAATATTACAAAAAGATCTTGAGGAAATGCAGAGTTCTGGAGGAGATTCTCACAGATCATGGCATGTGTTTATACTGAAGAAACTGTACAAATTGCTAGACATAAAACACAGGACTGGCAACTGTGGTACGTTTTAACACCTTGATAAAAAACTTAAAATCCATAGTAAGTAGGACAACCTCATAGAACCTTTACTAGTCATTGTTCAGAAGATTAACACGGATTAAAAACCATTACTATGAAAGCACGCTAATCAGTTAAGTTGATTATGTGGAGAGAGAGAAAAAAAACTGTCTTTGAAAAAGATCAACCATAGAACGAAGCTGCAGCATTGACACCCCCTAGTGGTGATTTGAAGATAGTTCTGTCTGTAGCAGCTAAGCAGTAGATTTGGCGTCAGGTGCCATGACAAACTCAGTGCTGCTCGGTTTGAACGGCAGAAGCACAAAAATAAAGGGGGCATCTACTGCACGCCCCCCACCCTTGAAAATGGTACAAATTATCATGCAACAGTTTTCTTAAGTAAGTCTTTTTGGGCGTCTGCAGAAACCTCCACGATGCGATTGCCCTGATTAAGAAGTGCGCAGCGGATACAATTTGGGATGCATCGTTCATCCGATTTATTAATATATAATTATTAGTATGTCTATATTATTTTAGAAACGTTACTTGACGAATATTTTTCATTGAGATTGATTCCCCGTTTAAAATTTTGGTGACACTTCATATTTTTTAAGAGAGACAGACAATTTGACGCATGCAATTTGCAGAAATATGTTGTGCCGCTATAAAGTACACAGGCAGCATGACAAACATAAGTACTCACTGAAGCCACGACATACGCCCGGCTGGCCCCAGCGGTACCCCTAAGAAGAAGGCTTTTTTCACAACCCACGACCATCACGAGGGCAAAAAAAACTGAATAGCCTAGAATTTAGTTAATTACAAGGCACATATTTATTGGAGCAAGAGCTCTAACATAAAACTACCTTGTAATTATAAAGTATTATGGCTGTGAACAATGTACAAACAGGCACAGAAAGTAAAATACTCCAAAAATGCAAAGAACCTAAATATTTTTGTTTCCACCGATTCACTCTTGATGTGTTAGGAGTCACAGTTCAGTAGCCTATTCTTCAGTATCTGCATTTAAGACCACCAACTGCTCTTTCTCCTCCTTCGCTCGTCGGCTCAGAGTATTGGACTTGGTAAGTAATGTTGCCCTTTTGGTTCCAGCAGCACTCTCTGCTTCCTCTGCCATGTGCTCAGCATCCTTTTGTAAACTCTCACATACACTTTCCAGTGAGACTCTCTTCCTCTTGAGTTCCTCAAGTTTTCTTTTTTGCTTTTCGCTCATCTTTCACCTTTGGTCAGAGGCGCTTTGGTTGCTCCCCCACACACTCTGACATGGTCGCATATAAGCCTCTGTGCAACAACTGTTTCCTCTGATAAGTTGCAGGTCTCCACCTCTATTCGTTCCACTTCGGCTTGCCCATAGGACAGCAGCAGCAAGTTCTTGCAGAACATCCAGAGGTCAGGATAAGGCCCACTAACTTTTTGATGTAAAAAGACATCAACTTTGGATGGTGCTGAAGGAATGAAGGATATAAAATCCAAGCCTTTTGCCTCATTGTGCAGGTGATTATCAGACTGCTGGGATATTGCATCACCTGTAATTACATTAATTACAGTAGATTAGATGCAGATCAACAATGTCAATACACAGAATCACATGTAGAATAGGAAAGTGATTTATAACCCAATTTTCCTATGATACCATAAATGTGCAATCATTTTAATTTAATCTTGAGATATCTCTAGGCTCATCAAAGAAAATATAACTGGGCTGATGCTTCTTTTCAAACACCAAGAGTCGGTCTTCTAAATACTGCTAAAATCTACGTGTTAACACTATTCAGTTCAGGGACGGATTATGGGTTGTGTGGGCCCCTGGGTAAAACGTTCGCGAGCCCCCCCCCCACCACCACCACCTGCACCACCACCACAACCACCACAAGTCAAGGGCCCTTGGCAGCCAAACACCCTCCCTATAGGGTCAGGGGACCTTGTAGGCAGAGGATCAAAGAATGTAGGCCCTCTAAAATAGACAAACGAAAATACATTGCTGATAAGCGTTGCAAATTGTTTTGGGCTTGGGGCCCACGGGCCCCCTGCACCCCAAGGGCCCCTGGGCAGCGGCCCCGCTAACCCGGTTTGTAATCCGTCCCTGATTCAGTTAGATGTGAAAAAAGAAAAGCATAATTTAAAAATAATATTCTGAACTATCCTATTCTTATCCTATGATTTACCAGCAGATATCCTGCCTGCCAACCGATTCTCCTGCGCAAACTTCTGCATGAGATTTCTCCTTTTCTGCTGGCAGTTATCTGGCTGGTGTGCATTTTGTTTGGGTCCAAGCACGTCATCTCATGTACAATCGAGTACTTCAGAGGGCATTTATCCAAGGCCTTTTTGCACATTTTTGAGAGCACAATCTGGCAATTTTTTTTAATCTGAAGGACACCAAGGTCACTTCCACTGCCTTTGGCTCCTGACTGTCTCTGACAAAAAGATGGTTTGTCAAATTTCCAGAATCTTTCTGCACACTCAGCCCAAGGTTAACACTACCTCAGCTGTACATATCAAACCAGCTCAAACTCCATGTTATTCACATATTTTTTACTTCACAATTGTTTGATACATTTGTATGTAAAGATACCAGTGAATTCACAGAAGTCCCACCTTGATGACAGCCATTCCTATATCCACCTCCTTTGGACTGAGCCAGAGTTTTTGCCTGTACAACAGCTGTACATGTTGCTACACAACACTTAAACATTCTATTTCCTCAATGAACTATTTTTTTTGCAGCAAAAGCCATGAAGCAGCAATAAAATCTTTAAAATATGCTTACCAATAAATATGGTTCTCCCATTTAAACACATGTAAAGATAAACCATGGATATTTAAAAATCATGGGTTCGTTAATGAGTTTAAATGTTATTGAATGGCTTACCTTAAACTTCTCCAGTAAGTCTTCAGCGGTGGAGTGGCTCATGTACTGTGATCCCAGAACCAGGACTGCACTCGAGAGCCATTCTCATAATTCACCCAATACCTGACATGCACATCCAGTTGTTTTCTTTTGATGGTCCTGTTCATACTTACGTCAAACATGACAACGAAGCTCCCTTTTAATATATGGAGCGAGTCCAAATCGCGCAAGAAAAGCGGTTTTATCTTTACCACAAGTGACCCTGCGAGTCAGGGAACATCACCCTGGAGACGGTGTGAATGTCATCATTGGACGTATAGGAGTGATGTCGGCAAACCGTTTGCAAAGCCCATAGCACTTCTGCTTTCAGTGTGGGTTGAGGAGGATGTACTGAAGGCATTATTTGTCATGGGATCCGGAGACACTGCCAAAACGGGTGTATGCCTATCTTTAGAGGTTGTACTTATCTCCACTGAATAAACATTTGAGGAAAATTTTTAGGTTAAAATCTGGGCTTATTCTATACTGAACAAAAATATAAACGCAACACTCTTGTTTCTGCTCCCATTTTTCATGAGATGGACTTAAAGACCTACAATTCATTCCAGATACACAATATTACCATTTCTCTCAAACATTTCTCACAAATCAGTCTAAATGTGTGATAGTGAGCACTTCTGCTTTGCTGAGATAATCCATCCCACCTCACAGGTGTGCCACATCAAGATGCTGATCTGACATCATGGGTAGTGCACAGGTGTACCTTATACTGCCCACAATAAAAGGCCACCCTGGAATGTGCAGTTTTTTGCTTTATTGGGGGTCTGGGGACTCAGAACCGGTCAGTATCTGGTGTGACCACCATTTGCCTCATGCAATGCAACACATCTTCTTCGCATAGAGTTTATCAGATTGTCAATTGTGGCCTGTGGAATGTTGGTCCACTCCTCTTCAATGGCTGTGCGAAGTTGTTGGATATTAGTGGGAACTGGTACACGCTGTCGTATACGCCGGTCAAGCACATCCCAAACATGCTCAACGGGTGACATGTCCGGTGAGTATGCTGGCCATGCAAGAACTGGGACATTTTCAGCTTCCAAGAACTGTGTACAGATCCTTGCAACATGGGGCCGTGCATTATCTGTCTGAGTGGCTGGTCTCAGACGATCTTGGAGGTGAACCTGCTGGATGTGGAGGTCCTGGGCTGGTGTGGTTACACGTGGTCTGCGGTTGTGAGGCCGGTTGGATGTACTGCCATATTCTCTGAAACGCCTTTGGAGACGGCTTATGGTTGAGAAATGAACATTCAATGCACGAGCAACAGATCTGGTTGACATTCCTGCTGTCAGCATGCCAATTGCACGCTCCCTCAATGCTTGTGGCATCTGTGGCATTTTGCTGTGAGACAAAACTGCACATTCCAGGGTGGCCTTTTATTGTGGGCAGTATAAGGTACACCTGTGCACTACCCATGATGTCAGATCAGCATCTTGATGTGGCACACCTGTGAGGTGGGATGGATTATCTCAGCAAAGCAGAAGTGCTCACTATCACTCATTTAGACTGATTTGTGAGAAATGTTTGAGAGAAATGGTAATATTGTGTATCTGGAATGAATTGTAGATCTTTAAGTCCATCTCATGAAAAATGGGAGCAAAAACAAAAGTGTTGCGTTTATATTTTTGTTCAGTGTACATTGATTTACAGAATCAAATTTAAAAAACAAAGATACACTGATTTTATACAGATTACTAACTTTTGGGGATCACAATACAAATCTAAATATTTTAGACAAGTTACTTATCTGCTTATTGAATGGTGGGCGAAAAAAATATCTGTATAGTGTCCATTATCTAAAACCCCGCAATGACGTAGTTTGTGTTGTTCTTAAAATAATATTAACTTAAACGGTCAATCTGATTTTCTGGAGGAAAAATAATAGTTTTGATGAATCAACAGCTTGGGAAAATAGTCGCTAGATTAATTCAAAGAAAAATTGTCTGTAGTTGCACCTCAACAGTATAACCAGTGATAATACTATATAAATAAAATTAAAGTAATGGCACCAGCATAGACAGACACAGTAACAGTACAGAATGAGGTAACAGTGGCAGTGTGAGGAAATGTCAGCGTCACTGGCTGGTTAACAGCAATGGGGAGGAAACTTGTCTCTAAATCTGGAAATGCTTGTGCAGATGGATGGATGGAAGGTGAAAAGTGACAGTGCTGGGTGGCTAGAGTCTCTCAAGGTGCTGCTTGCTTTTCTGAGGCAGCACCTGAAGACGATGCCTTTGACCGCCAGAAGCTGTGTGCCCGAGGAACTGGAAGCTGTTGAAGCCTCTACAGCATCCTCTGCGATGTAGATAGGACTTTGGGGAGTCATCCGTTTGCGAAAGTCCAGGATCAGCTCCTTGGTTTCTCTAGCGTTGAGGGTGATGTTGTTATACATGGTGAAGAGCTGGGCCTACAAATCCCAGCATTCAAGAGGTGAAAATACAGACTTAGAGGGAATTTGGGAAAAGTGAAAAAATCCTCTTTACTCGTGTCTGTATAAATCTCACCAAGCGTAACTTTGCAGATTAAAGACTGGCTGAGAGTGTAAATGTAAACGCTGATAAGGAGTCAGGAACAAAGTGCTCATGTAGTGCACACCTGGGTCCAGAGGGCCCTTGTTCAGATGGAAAACTGAACAGGCATCTTTTGTGCTAAATGACAGCCGGTGCTGCTCAAGATGATGGACACTATGGGGAAATAAAAAAAAAAGAGTTTTGAATGAAAAGACACACAAGAGTAACAGTGCAGCCTTGGTCACGTCTCCCCAGCTCATGACTGGACCAGGCTCCACATTGACCCCAAAACTGGCTTTACACACAGGAAACTCACTGAAACTCAACACAACATTGTCCTGATCTTGCCTGGGGAGTTTCACCTGGTTACTGAGATGACCGGCAGCACAGACAGTCTTACCAGCAACAGATATGCTATTAAGGGGTGCGAAGCGTCTGCTGCCAGCACATGGCTTTATATCTGTCGGCTGCATTTGCGCTGCTCCTCCCTCCTATAAAGAGGACAGTTGAACAGCAGTGTGAAGAAAGGGCACAGAAGCAGAAGTCAGTGGAAAAAGCCCCATTACTAACCCTAAGCCCAACTTACTGCAAACAGCCCACTGTATTTCATATGTCTGCTTCATATTTTCCATTTAATTGCCATAATCTCTGGCAGTCAGTGACAAAAGTTATTTACCCTTAAACAGTACTGAGATTGAGTAGAGTGAGGTACTTAAGCGGTATTATGGAAGAATAAAAGCTGAGTCCCATGTCCAGGCGAGATGCGTAGCTGACAGGCTGATGAATGTTTCAAACTCTTACCTCCACCGTACTGACAGGAACGGCGAGCTGCTGTGGCATCATGGCATTAAACTTCTGTTTCTCCAGGGAAGAAAACAACCAAGACCAACCTTAATAATCCACACACTTTGAAGACTGACATAAATGGTAAATATGAGACGTAAATATCATCCAACACTACCAGGTACTCAGTGAATACTCAGTCATGCAGAAATATAATCTAAAGTTATAATTATGGGGACACGTGGCCGTCCACTGCAGGTGACAATGTCCTAAACTCTTTCATACTTAAAGAACACATACAGTTATTACTTTGTAAGGATGCATAAAACTCCAGTTCAGTAAATTTATGGAATATATACTGCAGCAACTACTTTATAGTCATTTATTAAGTAACTGACTTATTTCTTCCCTGCGGGAACTTGTAATTATGCTGAAATAAAAATGTAACTTAACAGCGTTAAAAAGAACTCAGGAATCCAGTCCAAAATGCTTTAGTTTGACATGTGATCAAAATTCAAACTAAATTTCATAGAGTAAACTAATACATGATAGCATCCATGCAAAAGATCAACGGCAGAACAGGGGCTCTTAAGGCAGACTGCATTAAAAAGGAATTAATCATCTCTCTCAATTTAAATTTGGGATAATAATTCTCTTCAGAAGCCTCCATAGAATAGTGCATCCATCCCCTCACTTATGTGTAGAGACGTATCCTAAGGCTCTGGCAACAACATTCAGGTCAACAGCATCAAAAATTTCACAGCTAGTTTTAAAACTTGTTTTTCACTTTACGTTACAGCAAGTTAGTTAATATTAAATTATTGCAACGTGCAGATTAATAGTCAGAAAAGGTTTTTGAAATTTACATAATGATAAATGAGAACTATATTTGATTACTAATTACTGTTGACTAATTTCCTGTCTGGACTTTTCCCCCTTCATTGTTAAAAGTCATTATATGTCTGGGTGCCAGTCAGTGGAAGCACACAGACACCTGGCCTATTCATTCAGCACCAGCCCATCAAGTAGAGAATTCAGCACCACGGACAGTGACCTGTGTTACTATGACATCAGGTCATTGGCTCTAAATATTTTTCTAGAAATAACTAAATGGCTCTATTGTAGAAATTTCCAGCCAGAGACTGGGTTCCTATATGAAGAGAATATTATTATTCAGACAAAGAAAATAAACTACAGAAAACTAGCTCTGCATGTCATCTCCCCTTTACTCCTTAAGCAGGGCACACGCACATCAACAAGTACCAATGCAGCAAATACAGATGAACAATTTCACAGCTTCAGAAGAAGTCAGATTTCTGTGTAATTCAGAGATTGTCAAAGACTTCTGATAGAACATTTTCTGCACTTGAGTCTAATTTCAAGATAAATTGCACCTGGGTCTATTAAAACAAGGTGATGCTGCCTGACCTACCAACCAAGGCTGGGGAGGAAACGTAGGAATACAAGGAAAGCAAGGAAGAAAAGCAGCCACCCTATCTCATGGTCACGGACACAAACATCAGGGAGTGTTATGAAGAAGACACCACACTTAGGACCATTGGTTTTACGCAGTGAATTACACCAGAGAGAGTTTTTACATTCTAGCTGTGTTATGTAACATTCCTCAGCCTTCAGCTTTTTTCCCCACACAATGCAGGACATGCAGGGGTGCCAAACAAAACAGTGGAGCTGCAGTGTAGCCAATTATTTCTTTCAGTAGTTTTAAGATGGTTTGTGAGGTTGTGTGTTAGAGATGGCGGTGAGCAACACTGAGGCATCTCAGGGAACCATGTTGCCCATATTAAAAAACATGCACGCATGCAACTCAGGCAATCCAGCATTTCTTATTTCAGTTACGTATGACACTGCATGTTGCGGTTTTACATGTTCACTACAAGTCAGTGGTTTTTTCCTTGTATGATTATGGCCACATTCACACCAAAAACACACTAGACATACTGTACAAGGCACTCAAGGGAAAAATTCTCAGAACACAAAGTGAATGTATCAACCGAAGAAGGATTTTTCCTTTTCGGAATATTCATTTTTTTCCATGTGGAACCACTGTCCATGATTCAATTGAGTGCATTCAAAGAATGATACATCAAAACTAATAGTGACAAAATATTCATTTAATATGCATTGTACATGAATGTAGGACTTAGATGTTGATGAATTTCTCATCAGTGAAGGGCATATACACTTAAGGGGTATTATGAAAAAAAAAGTTGAGAACCCAGAAGTAACTATCCGATTAAAGATGTAATCTGGTACATGTGCAGACCAGTGATGGATATGTAAATGATTCAAATTGCAAGGAGTTGGCATGTTTAATCACCAGACACAGGATGCCTCGTAGTCACATTAGACAGTGTTAACGGCACTTGACGGAGTTTGATAGGGTTGCATTGCGGGTTTACATGAAGCCAGGTGGTCATGTGCTGCAATTGCATGTGGGCCATGCGGATATCACAGTGGCCTGATATTGAAACCAATGGGCACGTGAGGCATCCACACACGTCGTGAAGTTTCTGGTCATCCAAGACAGACCACGCCAAGGAAGGATCGTCGGATTGTGCTCCAAGCATCACAGATCCCCATGACACCTGCGCCTGATATATGGACACAGCTACTGGACTCTCTACAACACCCTATATCATCGTGTCGCGATGACTGGCATCAGCTGGACTACGGGTTCACCGTCCCATGCATAGGCTGCCGTTCACAATAGCACAGAAACGGTTGCGTTTGGAGTGGTGTAGTCACTGGGAGGCATGGACTGATGGACTGATGACGACTGGCGTCCTACCATGTTCAGCGATACATCTCAGTTCTGCAGTACCACAGATGACCGTCATGTGCGTATGGTGGCGCTGCAGGGAGAGGAGCAATCCTGCCAATGCTGTGGAGTGACACACCACACTCTGACGGCACAGTGGTACACCAGTGACATCCTAGTAGTATCCGGGCCCAGGGGTGTGCTATACCCTACTGACATGGGACCAGCAGTGTGACCATACCGCCAACTCCGTGGTCCGTTTGATCTGATGATTATAATCATCGCGATACAGTCACATGCCCTTTCATCACATGCAGATTTCATTTTCACAACTTAGTCTGTTGCCCTTCACTTTTTTGCCACTGAGTTTGTGTTTTGACACTAAGTTGATGGGAATTGATTATTTAAGCGTCATCTAAAGAGCTTATATTAATTGGGTAAATTGCATAAGACTCACATGGTATTTTGAAAAGATTCCCATATGCGCTGATTAGCTGGGGTTGATCCAAGCAGCTGTGCACTTTTCTCCTGTAACATAAAAGTTTGCTTTTAGGACAGAAAACAAGGTTAAGACCATATTATGTAGTTTACATCTATCAAAATAAAACCAAAGTCACTGTTACCAAAAGAGTAACCATGTGTTATCAAATTTCCTAACATTTTGCTTCATCTTACTTTGGATGCCCATGGTTAGGAGAGAAGCAGAAATCTGCTCAATCATAAGAAAGACTTTTATTGCTACAGGGAGTGAGATCTTGTTGCAGGTGACAAGGCAGGATAGAGTGTGTTTAGAAAAATAATGAAGAGGGAATGTGAGTGTGAGCTATCGTGGCATCTGTGTATAACCCAATATGGCGGCATCCTTCTGAATGTAAATAACATAGCCGGCTTAATTAGCTTAATCAAGCGTAATTGAACTAAGGAAAATTTAGCAATATACTTTCCCTGCTTGGTGTGATAAATACAGCAGCAGCTGCTGGTGGACGGGCTACAAACAGACATCAAGAAGAAATCCCACCTCACAGCCATTTACTGTACCAAACCCCTTAATGTAACTTGTAAAGATGTAGGTATTGGCGTATTCACACATTCATTTGCAGTGTCCACTTCCTGTCCAGTAAATTTGGCAGGACGGAATTTGAATAACCTATAGGTCTGACTCATGTATGCGGCTGAAGGAGTAAAGATAGAATGGGTGAAGAATCCTGTTATACAGTCCTAGTAGACCGAGAACCACCTGATTGCTACTGTAGTTGGAATCAAGGGCTGAGCTGCATGGTGGCCTGGGGGACAATCATGAAAACACAGACCCACTGATATCCTCAAAACCCACAATCAAAAGGGGAGTCAGGCACGGTGGCCAACCACTTGGCCCGTTAAGCCACATGGTGGCCCGATGAGCAGGCAAACACACTATGGGCTAAGGGGTACAAGACAGAGGAGAGAATAGGATGGCCAGTGACATGTGAACAGGACAAGGCAGGGATGGATTCTGACATAGGTACCATACTACTTTGTTTAAATATGCCCAAGTGCATAGAATGTTTTAGTGCAAGTCTTAGACAATGGTATCTCTGAATGACACCGCAGTCTGACTCTTCCTGAAGGCCCTGAGAAGTTGTTTGTATGCACTTGCTGCCTTGACACTTGCTGATGTGCGTGTGCTCTGCTTGAGCAGTAAAGGGGAGATCACATGCAGAGATGATTTTCTGTAGCTTCTCAGTCCGAGTAAAAATAAAATCTTCTCGTTATATAGGAACCAAGTCTCTGGCTGGAAATTTCTACAACAGAGCCATTTAGTCATTTATAGAAATATACAGAGCCAATGAAGGAACCAGATGTCACAGCACAGTAACACAGGTCACTGTCCGTGGAACTGAATGAATAGGATAACCGGCCAATGTGTTTGTGTGCTTACACTGATTATATGTCAGGGGGGAAAATATTTATATCATTGAGGGGAAAAATGTAAAAATATATACAGTAAGGACAATATAATCGTAATTTAATGTATCCCTTCTGCTCTTTAAAAAGCACAATGTCTGACTGACAAATATGTCTATTATTAGCACATTTTAATAATTTAATTAATATTAAGCAGTACACCTATTTCCTGTAATCACTCTGCGTTAAAGCAATTTTTAAAACTAGCTGTGAACTGGATGCTGTTCTGACTGTTGTTGCCATGGTGCCTTATTTACTTTCAAATCGCATTGTCCACAACCTGATCAAAGGACCAAACTTTAAAATCAGTGCAGGGTAGTGTCGCAAGTAGTGATGCTTAGGCTTTAACCTATGTCCTGGAAAGAAAGAAAATCTACAAGCAAGATATTCTTGGATAAGAACGTCAAGGTATGCAACCTCTGGCAATAAAATTTTCTGTGCACAAATCAGCTCCACAGTGTCTTTTAGCTGAAGGGTCAACTGCCAATCATCATCTGTGGGCTCTTTCACCTTGTCACACATGATCACAGGAAGAAGTCTTAGAAAATTCCAGTTCTGAACAGCCTGACCATAAAGCTTTACTCCATTGGAGTTTACTGCACATGGCTTACTCAACACATCAGAGCCACTGTACTTAAATTTCTTAATGCGTCTATTCAGAATTGAATAAGTGAACCACTTTTTTTGCTTGATGAAGTACTTCAGGTAAAGGGCTAAATCATAGGAAAGGATACCCTCAAAAATGTCATGGCCTAAACAAGGTGGCAGGCCAGGCATACAAACATCGAAGTAATTCAATGAATTAAAACTCAGATATTATACCTTCAACGTTTTGTTGTTCCTCAGACTGTAAAATGCATTTGGATCTGTTTGAAAATCTGTTCGGGTTGTCCGGCAATACCTGCAGAAATATTCAGAAAAACTAAAATTTTCTGTAAATCCACCGATATTATGAGACCCCAAATTGTCCCCTGCAATGCACAAAACAGTCCCTTTAACTTTTTCCTCTGCCACCGTTATTCCATTGTCTTCCAGGTCTTTTAAGTCTGCAATGAGCCTTGAGAAAACTTTGTCATGGCCAAAGTGTTTGAAGTCTTTTTCCTGACACAGCATTACAAGTGACATGTGGTCTGTACTTGATGAGGTGGTAAATTAGCCAGAGACAAATATACAGCTACTACTTTGTGCTGCTTTTTGCTGAACCTAATGGGTTCACCGCCTCAAAAGAATCTTGATATAGAATTAGTTTTAGACATGATGGGTTTTGAGAAAAGAACTCATTGTTTTTATATACCTGACCATCACTGACATCACAAAGCACATCAGTGTATGGTACGTATGTACCCTGTGCAGCACAATTCTGCCATAAGTCTGACTCCAGTAAATGTCTCAAAGTGTCTTTCAATGGAACATAGTAGGCAAACCTCTGTGACCTTGTTTCATCCCTTCCTAAGTACAACTTTACAGGTTCTGTGTATCTAAACATCTGTTTAAAAGCCCTAGTTCTTGAAAAATTGGTTCTCATTGGTCCTTCATGACTAATGGTGAAAAGGTCAGATTCCTTCACAACATCACATATACTACCAATAACCTCATCTGTTAATTCAGTTAAGTCACTTTTCAGGAATGCACTTAATTTATTCAAAGTATATGTCTGTCCTAGTTCATGTATGCTTAGCATCTCTTCAATAATATTTTGTATAGTTGATGCTGGCAGAAGAAACTGCCCATGTAATTTCAAGTAGAAAAGAGAAATATTTCTAAGAAAAAGGTCACTGAAATTTTCTGTAAGATGGACTTCACCTTCATCAGTCTCACTAAATCTCTCTGTAGGGCCTGTAACTAACGGTTCAGTTTCAAGAAACTGAGAAACTGTCTCCTTATTAAGATCTCTTATACTGTCCACAGAACATTGTCTGTGTTTCCTGGACATGTAGGCTGTAAACGACGATCTCACAGTGAACGTATGGTCGCATCCTGTCACCGGACATGTCACAACACGTCCTTCGGCTATATGTTCCTTTAAGTGAGCTGTTAGTGATCTGACATCGCGACATTGGCGCTGGCACATAGACATATTACACGTAAACACCGTAAGGGCATTTGTAGTATCAATATATGAATCTGTGTTATGTTTACGGTAAAAATGAGCCTTAAATTCCCCATATGAACGAAACGTATTGTGGCAATCTGTAGCGCCACACTTGAACACGCATCGTGGTTCATGACGGTGAAGTTTGACATGTAAAACATGTTCCCTAAGGGTTTGCACTGATGTTCCACAGAAATAACAACTAAACATTGTAACTGCGTGAACAAACACGCACTCTATTGCTGTTTTAAACACCTAAATGCTGTTTCACATCCCGCTTGCAAATCTAAGTTTTACATGTGCTGCCAAGATACGTTCATGCGCCGTCAACACGGTACATGCTACTCGTGTTTAAAACCACACACTGCTTAACACTGCTTAAAACGATTTAATTTAACTTACCAATTTGCCCAGACACATTTATTTTATTTTATATTCCCACTAGTTTGTAGATTTTTTTTAAATGTTATGTTTGTTATTGGGTGCTTTCCACTTCATGTACCCACATACAGCGCTGGCTTAAAGCAATACATTCTGGTCCTGACGCAATGCATTGTGGTTAGATTTTTATCGTCCGCTGCATTATGTCACCATGTCACGTCGTACAAAAACCTCGCGAGAGCAAGACAGATCATCCTGCACCTCTTAAGTGTTATGTAGTTTTGCCTGAAACGCAAAAATAAAACAAAGCAATTAAAGCCGATCAGTGGCTCAAATTCTGCTGTAGCGATTGAAGAACTTTTGTCGGAAGTTGGATTCGAACCCATGCCTTACTTCGGAGAACAGAATACCCCTTACTTTGAAAGGCCATTTTCGCTGCGCAGGAGGCTTTAGACCGCTCGGCCATGGGGCAGTTTCCAGTTGAACCCTAAGGAGTAGGTTAAGTCCAGCCTTGGCTTCCAAGCTGACGTTTTTCTACATATGTGCTTGTGTATCATGGACAGTAAGAGGGGGCAGGCAAGGAGAGAATTTCTCTCTTTGGGGATCAATAGAGTGTTGTTATTATAACGTCTAAAACGTATGATGGTCTGTCGATAAATCAATAACAATATCAATGAAGTCAATGTTTATCTAAAGGAATCAGAATTCAGGAAAAGCCAGGGGCCGGACCGAGTGTAGGGGGCGTGGCCAGAGACAGCCTGCTGACTGTTCCAAATCATGGGTGCATGTTACAAGTCCGGAACATATTTTAACTTAGTACTAACTTAGCATCATATTTGATCTGATTCGACTGAATATCCCAGGTTTCCATCTCTCATGCATCTGGTGTGACGTGTTTTCAGACTCTCAGGCTGGCGCAAAGAAATCTTACGGGAATTGAACGTCTCACTCCGGTCAGCTGACCAAAGTTGGTAACCTTGGTATTGTGTGTAGGAGATTCGGTATAACTATAATTTCGTTCTCCATTTACATGCCCGTAGTGTCTTTAAGTGTTATGTAGTTTTGCCTGAAACGCAAAAATAAAACAAAGCAATTAAAGCCGATCAGTGGCTCAAATTCTGCTGTAGCGATTGAAGAACTTTTGTCGGAAGTTGGATTCGAACCCACGCCTTACTTCGGAGAACAGAATACCCCTTACTTTGAAAGGCCATTTTCGCTGCGCAGGAGGCTTTAGACCGCTCGGCCATGGGGCAGTTTCCAGTTGAACCCTAAGGAGTAGGTTAAGTCCAGCCTTGGCTTCCAAGCTGACGTTTTTCTACATATGTGCTTGTGTATCATGGACAGTAAGAGGGGGCAGGCAAGGAGAGAATTTCTCTCTTTGGGGATCAATAGAGTGTTGTTATTATAACGTCTAAAACGTATGATGGTCTGTCGATAAATCAATAACAATATCAATGAAGTCAATGTTTATCTAAAGGAATCAGAATTCAGGAAAAGCCAGGGGCCGGACCGAGTGTAGGGGGCGTGGCCAGAGACAGCCTGCTGACTGTTCCAAATCATGGGTGCATGTTACAAGTCCGGAACATATTTTAACTTAGTACTAACTTAGCATCATATTTGATCTGATTCGACTGAATATCCCAGGTTTCCATCTCTCATGCATCTGGTGTGACGTGTTTTCAGACTCTCAGGCTGGCGCAAAGAAATCTTACGGGAATTGAACGTCTCACTCCGGTCAGCTGACCAAAGTTGGTAACCTTGGTATTGTGTGTAGGAGATTCGGTATAACTATAATTTCGTTCTCCATTTACATGCCCGTAGTGTCTTTAACCGGCTGCACAAACTGGATCCGCCTCCATTACGACACAACTTTGCCCTTATTGGCTTAAGAATTTAGTCACATACATGACGTATATCTGCTATTTCTCCCGAGAAGCAGGTAAAGCAGTGGTAACTGCTTTGTAGTTAATTTACCTGGTAAAATTAAGTTTAAATAAATGATATAAATACTGTAATAGTACTCGTGAGCTTTGTTTATTTGTTATTAGTTATTGTAATGTTGCGCTGCTTTATTTGTTTAATCGTCTAGTCTGTGGAGACATTCAAGTTAATCAAATAAGAATTGCACTGTACACTGTACATGACCATAAAAACTTTGTATCCTTGAAATAAATGTTTTTGATCTTTTCCTTGGCAGTTATCTTTTTACACAGGGCCTCTATGTACACGATAGTTTTTTTTTTCACGACTAACAGTATGGATCAGGAGTTGGTTATTGTAAAAGAAGTAATGTGCATGCAGGTGATATTTGTATAGATTTATCCACACCCTTGTAGCAGTGCTGCCATTGCAGTCAGATCTCGCAAACTAGGAGTATTAGTTGTCTTTATTTCTCTTTATTTCTTGACGCCAACCCTCTCCATTAATCCGGGCTTGGGACTGGCACCTACCTGAGCTGGCTTGCTCCCTTAAGTGGCTGGGTTAGGCTAAACTATATATATATATTTACCAAGACTACAATAAAACATCTCGAAATGTGTAGTCTAGCAAAACGCAGTTTAAAGAAGGTAGCCTACCTGGCGAAATTGCAAACAAATTAAGGGCGTTAGGCAGCCTTTAGATCCTACCCATCATGCACTGCAGTTTTTTGCTAATTCCTCAAATGGAAAACTGTCCATCCATCCATCCATTTTCCAAACCGCTTATCCTACTGGATCGCGGGGGGTCTGGAGCCTATCCCGGAAGCAATGGGCACGAGACAGGGAACAACTCAGGATGGCGGGCCAGCCCATCGCAGGGCACACTCACACACTATTCACTCACGCATACACTCCTATGGGCAATTTAGCAACTCCAATTAGCCTCAGCATGTTTTTGGACTGTGGGGGAAACCAGAGTACCCGGAGGAAACCCCACGATGACATGGGTAGAACATGCAAACTCCACACACATGTGACCCAGGTGGAGACTCGAACCCGGGCCCTAGAGGTGTGAGGCAACAGTGCTAACCACTGCACCACCATGCTGCCCCCTAAATGGAAAACCATTAAATACAAAAGGAAAACAAAAGTGCTGTAAGACTGTATACTTATGTGTATGTTAGTAAAGGCTGTAGCTGACACAACGGACCCCACTAATTAGAAAGGGGTAATTGTACACATGTGGCATCCAGTATGTTCTTCTATAACAGTTTTTAAAAAAAAAAAAAAACTCACATTACACAAATTGGCACTATCAAAACGAGGATTATGGGGAAAATGGGGACTGTGATGGAGATTACATACACGTAGGCATGGTATTTAGTTTTTTTTAATCTGGTCACCTTCCAGAGTAATTGTAAACTAAAACCATCTTCACCCTATTTGATTCTTTATAAATGGACAATCAGTCGTGCAGTAAATGGGGGTATAGAGAGACACAGAGCTTGTCTAACAAGAAACCCTGGGAAGCTAACATTAATAGGGTGGGTATGGATAGCAAAACCATTGATACAGATTACAGATTTATATCTCACCTGAACCCTGGCGGGCTCCGTGCCAATAGGGGTTGGGATTAGGGTTAGTTAACTTAAGTAGTAATATTGATGTGTATATTCTCCTATTCTCCAGTCAGTGAATCGTGAAACGTAATGTTAATATGTTTCTATACCTATATGTTCTGCTTAAAAACCCATAAAGGCAAGCACAGTGTTTAGACATTCTGTTACTTAGACTAGTAAACACTAAGATCCTTCAGCTTTCAATTAACCTGACACAACAGTCTAAACAACAAATGTGTGCCATGTCATTTGTCATCTTTACATCTTGTATCCTTTATATGGTAATTGGATTTTCAAGGTGGAATTGCAGGTCGATCATTTTAAGGATCTAGATGTAAACCTCCCTGGTGTTGCTTTAATATTTTTTTTGCACAATTTGCTTCACACACTTCCTCCAGCAGAGAAGCTTACAATACTACACCCCACCAAATGACTGGATGATGCCTTTTTATTTAAGGTCTGGCTGTGAGCCTCGATTACCGATACACTATCTTCAGGCTCCTGCCGGGATCAGTCAGTATGGTGGACCTTTGGAGGAATGGGTACAAAACCATCAGGAAAGTTTGCAGGTGCTTCAAGAGTATGTGAAGGCTTAGTTGGAGGAACAAGCCACACCACGAAATCGGAAACACAATGAGTTGGTTAATGATTAGGGGTTTGATGAAGGTCAGCTGGTGTGTTTGCGGAACCATGTTCGAGGTAAAATACAGGATCATTGGGATGCCTGTTTGTATATGGTAGTTCGGTGTCCCCAAGATCAGGGTGCAGTTTACTCTGCAACTCCAATGGAGGGGGACGGGGTTGTCCGTCAAGTTCACCGAACAGAGTTGCGTCCAGTACCACAGGGGGTTGTTATGTCAGGGGAAGATGTTCTGGTAATGTCTCCTGAGTCTGGGTTGCCCACAGGGGCAACAGAAATGGAATCGGATGAGGACTCTGTGATTTTACGGGGACAGGGCTGGTGGGAGGGGTCGCAATAGAGCATCCACAAGTAGGCCTCGTATAATGGAGGAGGTTATGTCCCCCCCGAGGTGTAGAGACCAGTTAAACGTTCGGTGAGGTCCACCACTGGTCATCATACCAACCCTTATAAGTTACCACGGTCAGTGAATGATCGTTCGGTTGGGGAGGAAGACCAGTGGTTTGGGGATAGAATTCTTAGCTGTGATCGTTGGGTCATCAATTTCATTTTGGGGGATGGATTGTAGCCAGGCAATTATAGGCAGGTATAGGAACTGCAGTTCGGACTGGAGGCATAGCCGGGGCGAGATGGCTGTGCATGTTCCGATGGTAGGGCATATTGGCAAAGGAGCAGGCACGGGAAAGACAGGCAGGGTCCTGATAGATTTGGTGGAGCATCGGCGGGCATATTGAATTTGCAGTGTAGCAGCCTTTCTGTTTGCTTGTTTCAGGGGTGAACAATCTTATCCGCAAAGGGCCGGTGTGTATGCAGGTTTTCGCTGCAACTCCCTAATTAGATTTCTAATTAGAGGACTGATTAGCTGAAGAGTCCTCATACCTGGTTTTGAAGAGCTGACCTAAAGGTTACCCCAAAAACCTGTTTTTTTTTTGTTTGAATGGGGCAGTGAGTCATGGGGTAAACTACTGTTCTTTAGGGGTTTTCAAGGTGGAATTACGGGTCGATAATTTTAAGGATCAGGTTGTAAACCTCCCTGGTGTTGCTTTAATATGTTTTATCTGAGGTTGTATCGTGTATTATCAAGCCAGCCGGCTTAGTGGCCTCGGGAGCGGGGTTTAGTGGGAGCAGCTGGCTAGTTTTATTTTCTTTTTTGTTTGTGTCTTTTTCTTTGTTGTATGTATATTTTGGGTTCATTATTAGGCAGGCTGGGCCTTTTGGCACCTGTAGTCTGGGTGCTGGATTGCCCATAGGGGTCTTTTTTATTGCTGTGATTTGCTGTGTCATTCACTAGTGTGATTTGTGCTGGATGTGTTTTTAAGGTTGTGCTGTGGTGTGTACCTGAGCAAACTTTGGGCAACCTGTTCTCTTGTTGGCTTTATTGACAAAGGGTGGATTAGTCTAATTACGGCCTGCTACAAATAGCTGCATATAACGTATAAAAAAAATCACCTTATGGGTGCTCCGTAGGGTAGCAAGATCTTGAGTTTTTTTTACAGTACTCGGGTACGTTTTAAAATTTTCGACCAATCAGCAAACATTATTCTGACAGCATAGCTGGGAAACCAATGAAAAGTGAGTGCAACGTTCTAGAACTTGACTTCGGGTTGACGCTCCCTATAAAAGAGCTGGGTACTGCTTCAAGGCGTTCAGTTGGCGCTACCTCCTGATAGAGTAGCACTGTACGGCTCTTGTTCCGTAAAACAACATCAAAAGGATGAAAAAAAAAACAATATTTAAAGAAGACGAAAAAAATCAATTTTTAAAGAAGACGAAAAAAACATCGTCTAAAAAAATAAGCCAAAAAAATAATATCCGAAGAAGGAAAAACATGCAAAGTAAAAAAAAACAAACAAAAATAAAAAACAATATCCAAAGAAGAAGGAAAAAAACATCCAAAGGGAGAAAAGAAGAACTGAAGGGCCAACGAGGTAGGAGGAAATACAAATTTCGTTTCAGCACCGTTGGAGTGCCAAGCCGTGAAAAGCATTTGGCCAGAAGACAAGGTAAGTGTTGTATCTGTTATTTTAAAACAGCGCTTTTCAAAATGCTGCTTTATAATCGTTTGAGATCGTTAGCCAGTGTGACAGCTGAAGGCTTTTTGAGTTTACCAACATAAAGTTTTATTTCTGTATTAGGACATTGTCAGGAACAATGATGTGTTCATCGCTATGATGTGGTCAAAAAGCGATGCATTGAATCTTAGAAACATTTGTGATTTTTCAAACGATGCTTTTCCTTTTATTTAATCAGTAAAATTTCCATCGGTTTTATATAGTGCCCCTTGAAATATGTCTTTAGCTCATTTTCCGGGCATTTTACTAGAATGCATCCTGAGAAATACACAAGCTCTGCTGCATTTCCGTGCCTCGATGTTTAGTGCCGAGTATAATTGTTGCAGTTGCCTTTTATATATTCCATGAGACCTGTTGGTACCAAGAGAAGTGTGAGACTGTCAGGGTGAATTTATCATACAATCGCACGCATAAATACCTGAGGGTTGCCAGTCCTTTTGCGTTGTTACAGGAGGACTAGAGCTGACGAGTGTGTTTCTACACACTATCAAGGGCATTGTAGTACAGTTTTCTCAGGTGGGAGAATGCTGCCGATCTCCTATTTGACAATACAGCCCTTGATATATTAGAATATTACAGAACTAGAAGCCTTTTGCAAGGAAGAATGTGAGAAAATCCCAAGTACAAGAACTGAAAGCCTTTCAGCTGGCTATAAGAAGCGCTTGTAAGCTGTGATATCTGGCAGAGGAGGTGTTACTAAGTACTGATTACGTAGGGTGCCCAAACTTTTGCAGAGTGCCATAATAATGTTTTTATTTTGTAATTTTGTTCAATTTATGGCATAAAAAGTAACTATTCATCAATGTTTGCTGAAAATATTGTGTATTTTTCCCCCAGTTCCTAAAGAGACTGTATTAACTGATATTGTTGCTTTTGTAATTGAAAAGATGTTATTTGTCAAGGGGTGCCAAACCTTTGCATAAGACTGTACACAGTGTGTGTATGTGTTTATGTGAGTGTGTGTCTGTGTGTGTGTGTGTATATATATATATATATGTGTGTGTGTGTATATATTTCTGTATATGCATGTGTATATATATATTTATATATAGTTCACACACATTCAAACTTATTTGAATACACATTCAAAATTATTTTTATTATTATTATTTTCGTTTTTTTTTTTTTTTGTGTTTTAAAATTTTTTATTTTTGCAATGGAAATAAAAATAAAGCAGTCCTCCGTAGAGGAGGG
The DNA here is from genome assembly GCF_023856365.1 of Brienomyrus brachyistius. Taxonomy (NCBI): domain Eukaryota; kingdom Metazoa; phylum Chordata; class Actinopteri; order Osteoglossiformes; family Mormyridae; genus Brienomyrus; species Brienomyrus brachyistius. The sequence goes on from NW_026043559.1 coordinate 21,083, forward strand.
GTGGTGGAGGGAATATATATATATATATACATATATATAAAATAATTGTCACACAACTGGGGTGACATGCCTTTCCTGCTCACCCAATTTTAGTGCACTTTAGTTATGCATAATGACCTTCTAGTCTCGATACACCCATATATATATATGTATATATATATATAGTTTTTTTTGTTTTTTTTTTTGCAATAGACAATAAAAATAACGCAGTTCTCCGTAAAGGAGGGATGGTGGATGGAATATATATATACATATATATAAAATAATTGTCACACAACCTGGGTGACAAGCCTTGCCTGCTCACCCAGTTTTAGTGCACCTTAGTTATTCATAATGACCATCTAGTCTCGATACACCCATAAATATATATGTATATATATATAGTTTTTTTTGTTTTTTTTTTTGCAATAGACAATAAAAATAACGCAGTTCTCCATAAAGGAGGGATGGTGGATGGAATATATATATACATATATATAAAATAATTGTCACACAACTTGGGTGACATGCCTTGCCTGCTCACCCAATTTTAGTGCAACTTAGTTATCCATAATGACCAACTAGTCTCGATACACCCATATATATATATATATGTACATATATATATAGTTTTTTTATTAGCAATAGAAAAGAAAAATAACGCAGTTCTCCGTAAAGGAGGGATGGTGGATGGAATATATATATATATATATACATTTATATAAAATAATTGTCACACAACCTGGGTGACATGCCTTGCCTGCTCACCCAATTTTAGTGCACCTTAGTTATCCATACTGACCATCTAGTCTCGACACACCCATATATATATATATATATATATATATATATGTATATATATAGATATTTTTTCTTTTTCTTGTGTTTTTTTTTCGCAATGGATATTAAAAATAAAGCAGTCCTCCGTAAAGGAGGGGTGGTGGAGGGAATATATATATACATATATATATAAAATAATTGTCACACAACCTGGGTGACATGCCTTGCCTGCTCACCCAATTTTAGTGCAACTTAGTTATCCATAATGACCAACTAGTCTCGATACACCCATATATATATATATATATGTACATATATATAGTTTTTTTATTAGCAATAGAAAAGAAAAATAACGCAGTTCTCCGTAAAGGAGGGATGGTGGATGGAATATATATATATATATATATATATATATATATATATATATATATATATATATATATACATTTATATAAAATAATTGTCACACAACCTGGGTGACATGCCTTGCCTGCTCACCCAATTTTAGTGCACTTTAGTTATCCATACTGACCATCTAGTCTCGACACACCCATATATATATATATATATATATATATATATATATATATATATATATGTATATATATATAGATATTTTTTCTTTTTCTTGTGTTTTTTTTTCGCAATGGATATTAAAAATAAAGCAGTCCTCCGTAAAGGAGGGATGGTGGATGGAATATATATATAAAATAATTGTCACACAACCGGGGTGACATGCCTTGCCTGCTCACCCAATTTTAGTGCACCTTAGTTATTCATAATGACCATCTAGTCTCGATACACCCATAAATATATATGTATATATATATAGTTTTTTTATTAGCAATAGAAAAGAAAAATAACGCAGTTCTCCGTAAAGGAGGGATGGTGGATGGAATATATATATATATATATATACATTTATATAAAATAATTGTCACACAACCTGGGTGACATGCCTTGCCTGCTCACCCAATTTTAGTGCACTTTAGTTATCCATAATGACCATCTAGTCTCGATACACCCATGAATATATATGTGTATATATATATATATATATATATATATATATATATATATATATATATATAGTTTTTCTGTTTTTTTTTTGCAATAGACAATAAAAATAACGCAGTTCTCCGTAAAGGAGGGATGGTGGATGGAATATGTATATGCATATATATAAAATAATTGTCCCACAACTGGGTGACATGCCTTGCCTGCTCACCCAATTTTAGTGCACCTCAGTTATCCATACTGACCATCTAGTCTCGACACACCCATATATATATATATATATATATATATATATATATATATATGTATATATATAGATATTTTTTCTTTTTCTTGTGTTTTTTTTTCGCAATGGATATTAAAAATAAAGCAGTCCTCCGTAAAGGAGGGGTGGTGGAGGGAATATATATATACATTTATATAAAATAATTGTCACACAACTGGGGTGACATGCCTTGCCTGCTCACCCAATTTTAGTGCACCTTAGTTATCCATAATGACCAACTAGTCTCGATACACCCATAAATATATATATATATATGTACATATATATAGTTTTTTTATTAGCAATAGAAAAGAAAAATAACGCAGTTCTCCGTAAAGGAGGGATGGTGGATGGAATATATACATACATATATATAAAATAATTGTCACACAACCTGGGTGACATACCTTGCCTGCTCACCCAATTTTAGTGCAACTTAGTTATCCATAATGACCAACTAGTCTCGATACACCCATAAATATATATGTATATATATAGTTTTTTTTTTTTCGCAATGGACAATAAAAATAACGCAGTTCTCCGTAAAGGAGGGATGGTGGATGGAATATATATATAAAATAATTGTCACACAACCGGGGTGACATGCCTTGCCTGCTCACCCAATTTTAGTGCACCTTAGTTATTCATAATGACCATCTAGTCTCGATACACCCATAAATATATATGTATATATATGTATTGTTTTTTTTTTTTTTTTTTTTTGCAATAGACAATAAAAATAGCGCAGTTCTCCATAAAGGAGGGATGGTGGATGGAATATATATATACATATATATATAAAATAATTGTCACACAACCTGGGTGACATGCCTTGCCTGCTCACCCAATTTTAGTGCAACTTAGTTATCCATAATGACCAACTAGTCTCGATACACCCATATATATATATATATATATGTACATATATATAGTTTTTTTATTAGCAATAGAAAAGAAAAATAACACAGTTCTCCGTAAAGGAGGGATGGTGGATGGAATATATATATATATATATATATATATATATATATATATATATATATATATATATATATATATATATATATATATATACATTTATATAAAATAATTGTCACACAACCTGGGTGACATGCCTTGCCTGCTCACCCAATTTTAGTGCACTTTAGTTATCCATACTGACCATCTAGTCTCGACACACCCATATATATATATATATATATATATATGTATATATATAGATATTTTTTCTTTTTCTTGTGTTTTTTTTTCGCAATGGATATTAAAAATAAAGCAGTCCTCCGTAAAGGAGGGATGGTGGATGGAATATATATATAAAATAATTGTCACACAACCGGGGTGACATGCCTTGCCTGCTCACCCAATTTTAGTGCACCTTAGTTATTCATAATGACCATCTAGTCTCGATACACCCATAAATATATATGTATATATATATAGTTTTTTTATTAGCAATAAAAAAGAAAAATAACGCAGTTCTCCGTAAAGGAGGGATGGTGGATGGAATATATATATATATATATATATATATATATATATATATATATATATATATATATATATATATATACATTTATATAAAATAATTGTCACACAACCTGGGTGACATGCCTTGCCTGCTCACCCAATTTTAGTGCACTTTAGTTATCCAGAATGACCATCTAGTCTCGATACACCCATGAATATATATGTATATATATATATATATATATATATATATATATATATATATATATATATATATATATAGTTTTTCTGTTTTTTTTTTGCAATAGACAATAAAAATAACGCAGTTCTCCATAAAGGAGGGATGGTGGATGGAATATGTATATGCATATATATAAAATAATTGTCCCACAACCTGGGTGACATGCCTTGCCTGCTCACCCAATTTTAGTGCACCTTAGTTATCCATACTGACCATCTAGTCTCGATACACCCATATATATATATATATATATATATATATATATATATATATATATATATATATATATATATATATATATATATATATGTACATATATATAGTTTTTTTATTAGCAATAGAAAAGAAAAATAACGCAGTTCTCCGTAAAGGAGGGATGGTGGATGGAATATATATATATATATATACATTTATATAAAATAATTGTCACACAACCTGGGTGACATGCCTTGCCTGCTCACCCAGTTTTAGTGCACCTTAGTTATCCATAATGACCATCTAGTCTCGATACACCCATAAATATATATGTATATATATATATATATATATATATATATAGTTTTTTATTTTTTTCGTAATGGACAATAAAAATAACGCAGTTCTCTGTAAAGGAGGGATGGTGGATGGAATATATATATACATATATACATTTATATAAAATAATTGTCACACAACCTGGGTGACATGCCTTGCCTGCTCACCCAGTTTTAGTGCACCTTAGTTATCCATACTGACCATCTAGTCTCGATACACCCATAAATATATATACTGAACAAAAATATAAACGCAACACTCTTGTTTCTGCTCCCATTTTTCATGAGATGGACTTAAAGACCTACAATTCATTCCAGATACACAATATTACCATTTCTCTCAAACATTTCTCACAAATCAGTCTAAATGTGTGATAGTGAGCACTTCTGCTTTGCTGAGATAATCCATCCCACCTCACAGGTGTGCCACATCAAGATGCTGATCTGACATCATGGGTAGTGCACAGGTGTACCTTATACTGCCCACAATAAATGAGAAAAAGTATGATGGTCTGTCGATAAATCAATAAGAAAATAAATGAAGTCGTTTTCGCGAACACGCTGGAAAAGCCAGGGGCCGGACCGACTGTAGGGGGCGTGGCCAGAGACAGCCATCTCAGGCTGTCAAGTCTCCCGTTTTGGCCGGGAAACTACCGTATTTTACTTCTCTTTCCCGCCGTCCTCCCGTATTAGTATTTTCCCGTAAATCTCCCTTATATTATATAGTTGCTGGATAGTGTAGTGGTAAGATCGCCGCCTTTCACACGGGAGACCGGGGTTCGAATCCCGGTTGTGGCCAAAAATATATTTTATATATTTTATATATTTATATTATATTTATATTATATTTTTTATAATATATATATCATCATCCCCACATTCCGAGATTGGGTACCAAGCCCCATATATGGCTGAATACAAGAGCAGCTGACCTGAGAAATAAGAAATAAGCTAAGCTGGAAACAGATCAGCTGATCTACACCACAGCAACAGTGATCCTTGAGCTGGAGCCGGACCGTCTTTGAAGACTCCGTAAATCTCCGTATAATAATATATATCTACGGGAACGAGAAAGGAGAAAGCAGAGAACAAGAACAAGATTTGTAAATGTAAGATTGAAGGACCCCCGGCATGAAAAATAGAATAGTTCTCGTCATTAGTGAACATGTGTCTCGTCATTGTGTATCATGGACAGTAAGAGGGGGATCAATAGAGTGTTGTTATTATAACGTCTAAAAAGTATGATGGTCTGTCGATAAATAATGAAGTCGTTTTCGCGAACACGCTGGAAAAGCCAGGGTGTAGGGGGCGTGGCCAGAGACAGCCTGCTGACCATCTCAGGCTGTCAAGTCTCCCGTTTTGGCCGGGAAACTACCGTATTTTACTTCTCTTTCCCGCCGTCCTCCCGTATTAGTATTTTCCCGTAAATCTTCCTTATATTATATAGTTGCTGGATAGTGTAGTGGTAAGATCGCCGCCTTTCACACGGGAGACCGGGGTTCGAATCCCGGTGGCCAATAATATATTTTATATATTTTATATATTTATATTTATATTTATATTATATTTTATATAATATATATATCATCATCCCCACATTCCGAGATTGGGTACCAAGCCCCATATATGGCTGAATACAAGAGCAGCTGACCTGAGAAATAAGAAATAAGCTAAGCTGGAAACAGATCAGCTGATCTACACCACAGCAACAGTGATCCTTGAGCTGGAGCCGGACCGTCTTTGAAGACTCCGTAAATCTCCGTATAATAATATATATCTACGGGAACGAGAAAGGAGAAAGCAGAGAACAAGAACAAGATTTGTAAATGTAAGATTTGAAGGACCCCCGGCATGAAAAATAGAATAGTTCTCGTCATTAGTGAACATGTGTCTCGTCATTGTGTATCATGGACAGTAAGAGGGGGATCAATAGAGTGTTGTTATTATAACGTCTAAAAAGTATGATGGTCTGTCGATAAATAATGAAGTCGTTTTCGCGAACACGCTGGAAAAGCCAGGGTGTAGGGGGCGTGGCCAGAGACAGCCTGCTGACCATCTCAGGCTGTCAAGTCTCCCGTTTTGGCCGGGAAACTACCGTATTTTACTTCTCTTTCCCGCCGTCCTCCCGTATTAGTATTTTCCCGTAAATCTCCCTTATATTATATAGTTGCTGGATAGTGTAGTGGTAAGATCGCCGCCTTTCACACGGGAGACCGGGGTTTGAATCGGGCCAAAAATATATTTTATATATTTTATATATTTATATTATATTTATATTATATTTTATATAATTTATATTATTTTATATTTCCTGTCTTAAAATGTAAGGGATACTGGAGCCTGGTTGCGGTGGTGGGATGGCTCACGGCGGGTGCCGGAAAATTTCCTTTATTTTCAAATCCAAACCTTGACAGGTATGCTGCTGTTCCAAATCATGGGTGCATGTTACAAGTGCGGAACATATTTTAACTTAGTACTAACTTAGCATCATATTTGATCTGATTCGACTGAATATCCCAGGTTTCCATCTCTCATGCATCTGGTGTGACGTGTTTTCAGACTCTCAGGCTGGCGCCTGAGAAACGTCTCACTCCGGCCCCCAGCTGACCAAAGTTGGTAACCTTGGTATTGTGTGTAGGAGATTCGGTATAACTATAATTTCGTTCTCCATTTGCATGCCCGAAGTGTCTTTAAGTGTTATGTAGTTTTGCCTGAAACGCAAAAATAAAACAAAGCAATTAAAGCCGATCAGTGGCTCAAATTGTGCTGTAGCGATTGAAGAACTTTTGTCGGAAGTTGGATTCGAACTTGGGATGCCTTACTTGGGAGAACAGAATACCAGAATAGAGTAGGTTAAGTCCAGCCTTGGCTTCCAAGCTGACGTTTTTCTACATATGTGCTTGTGTATCATGGACAGTAAGAGGGGGCAGGCAAGGAGAGAATTTCTCTCTTTGGGGATCAATAGAGTGTTGTTATTATAACGTCTAAAAAGTATGATGGTCTGTCGATAAATCAATAACAATATCAATGAAGTCAATGTTTATCTAAAGGAATCAGAATTCAGGAAAAGCCAGGGGCCGGACCGAGTGTAGGGGGCGTGGCCAGAGACAGCCTGCTGACTGTTCCAAATCATGGGTGCATGTTACAAGTCCGGAACATATTTTAACTTAGTACTAACTTAGCATCATATTTGATCTGATTCGACTGAATATCCCAGGTTTCCATCTCTCATGCATCTGGTGTGACGTGTTTTCAGACTCTCAGGCTGGCGCAAAGAAATCTTACGGGAATTGAACGTCTCACTCCGGTCAGCTGACCAAAGTTGGTAACCTTGGTATTGTGTGTAGGAGATTCGGTATAACTATAATTTCGTTCTCCATTTACATGCCCGTAGTGTCTTTAACCGGCTGCACAAACTGGATCCGCCTCCATTACGACACAACTTTGCCCTTATTGGCTTAAGAATTTAGTCACATACATGACGTATATCTGCTATTTCTCCCGAGAAGCAGGTAAAGCAGTGGTAACTGCTTTGTAGTTAATTTACCTGGTAAAATTAAGTTTAAATAAATGATATAAATACTGTAATAGTACTCGTGAGCTTTGTTTATTTGTTATTAGTTATTGTAATGTTGCGCTGCTTTATTTGTTTAATCGTCTAGTCTGTGGAGACATTCAAGTTAATCAAATAAGAATTGCACTGTACACTGTACATGACCATAAAAACTTTGTATCCTTGAAATAAATGTTTTTGATCTTTTCCTTGGCAGTTATCTTTTTACACAGGGCCTCTATGTACACGATAGTTTTTTTTTTCACGACTAACAGTATGGATCAGGAGTTGGTTATTGTAAAAGAAGTAATGTGCATGCAGGTGATATTTGTATAGATTTATCCACACCCTTGTAGCAGTGCTGCCATTGCAGTCAGATCTCGCAAACTAGGAGTATTAGTTGTCTTTATTTCTCTTTATTTCTTGACGCCAACCCTCTCCATTAATCCGGGCTTGGGACTGGCACCTACCTGAGCTGGCTTGCTCCCTTAAGTGGCTGGGTTAGGCTAAACTATATATATATATTTACCAAGACTACAATAAAACATCTCGAAATGTGTAGTCTAGCAAAACGCAGTTTAAAGAAGGTAGCCTACCTGGCGAAATTGCAAACAAATTAAGGGCGTTAGGCAGCCTTTAGATCCTACCCATCATGCACTGCAGTTTTTTGCTAATTCCTCAAATGGAAAACTGTCCATCCATCCATCCATTTTCCAAACCGCTTATCCTACTGGATCGCGGGGGGTCTGGAGCCTATCCCGGAAGCAATGGGCACGAGACAGGGAACAACTCAGGATGGCGGGCCAGCCCATCGCAGGGCACACTCACACACTATTCACTCACGCATACACTCCTATGGGCAATTTAGCAACTCCAATTAGCCTCAGCATGTTTTTGGACTGTGGGGGAAACCAGAGTACCCGGAGGAAACCCCACGATGACATGGGTAGAACATGCAAACTCCACACACATGTGACCCAGGTGGAGACTCGAACCGGGCCCTAGAGGTGTGAGGCAACAGTGCTAACCACTGCACCACCATGCTGCCCCCTAAATGGAAAACCATTAAATACAAAAGGAAAACAAAAGTGCTGTAAGACTGTATACTTATGTGTATGTTAGTAAAGGCTGTAGCTGACACAACGGACCCCACTAATTAGAAAGGGGTAATTGTACACATGTGGCATCCAGTATGTTCTTCTATAACAGTTTTTAAAAAAAAAAAAAAACTCACATTACACAAATTGGCACTATCAAAACGAGGATTATGGGGAAAATGGGGACTGTGATGGAGATTACATACACGTAGGCATGGTATTTAGTTTTTTTTAATCTGGTCACCTTCCAGAGTAATTGTAAACTAAAACCATCTTCACCCTATTTGATTCTTTATAAATGGACAATCAGTCGTGCAGTAAATGGGGGTATAGAGAGACACAGAGCTTGTCTAACAAGAAACCCTGGGAAGCTAACATTAATAGGGTGGGTATGGATAGCAAAACCATTGATACAGATTACAGATTTATATCTCACCTGAACCCTGGCGGGCTCCGTGCCAATAGGGGTTGGGATTAGGGTTAGTTAACTTAAGTAGTAATATTGATGTGTATATTCTCCTATTCTCCAGTCAGTGAATCGTGAAACGTAATGTTAATATGTTTCTATACCTATATGTTCTGCTTAAAAACCCATAAAGGCAAGCACAGTGTTTAGACATTCTGTTACTTAGACTAGTAAACACTAAGATCCTTCAGCTTTCAATTAACCTGACACAACAGTCTAAACAACAAATGTGTGCCATGTCATTTGTCATCTTTACATCTTGTATCCTTTATATGGTAATTGGATTTTCAAGGTGGAATTGCAGGTCGATCATTTTAAGGATCTAGATGTAAACCTCCCTGGTGTTGCTTTAATATTTTTTTTGCACAATTTGCTTCACACACTTCCTCCAGCAGAGAAGCTTACAATACTACACCCCACCAAATGACTGGATGATGCCTTTTTATTTAAGGTCTGGCTGTGAGCCTCGATTACCGATACACTATCTTCAGGCTCCTGCCGGGATCAGTCAGTATGGTGGACCTTTGGAGGAATGGGTACAAAACCATCAGGAAAGTTTGCAGGTGCTTCAAGAGTATGTGAAGGCTTAGTTGGAGGAACAAGCCACACCACGAATCGGAAACACAATGAGTTGGTTAATGATTAGGGGTTTGATGAAGGTCAGCTGGTGTGTTTGCGGAACCATGTTCGAGGTAAAATACAGGATCATTGGGATGCCTGTTTGTATATGGTAGTTCGGTGTCCCCAAGATCAGGGTGCAGTTTACTCTGCAACTCCAATGGAGGGGGACGGGGTTGTCCGTCAAGTTCACCGAACAGAGTTGCGTCCAGTACCACAGGGGGTTGTTATGTCAGGGGAAGATGTTCTGGTAATGTCTCCTGAGTCTGGGTTGCCCACAGGGGCAACAGAAATGGAATCGGATGAGGACTCTGTGATTTTACGGGGACAGGGCTGGTGGGAGGGGTCGCAATAGAGCATCCACAAGTAGGCCTCGTATAATGGAGGAGGTTATGTCCCCCCCGAGGTGTAGAGACCAGTTAAACGTTCGGTGAGGTCCACCACTGGTCATCATACCAACCCTTATAAGTTACCACGGTCAGTGAATGATCGTTCGGTTGGGGAGGAAGACCAGTGGTTTGGGGATAGAATTCTTAGCTGTGATCGTTGGGTCATCAATTTCATTTTGGGGGATGGATTGTAGCCAGGCAATTATAGGCAGGTATAGGAACTGCAGTTCGGACTGGAGGCATAGCCGGGGCGAGATGGCTGTGCATGTTCCGATGGTAGGGCATATTGGCAAAGGAGCAGGCACGGGAAAGACAGGCAGGGTCCTGATAGATTTGGTGGAGCATCGGCGGGCATATTGAATTTGCAGTGTAGCAGCCTTTCTGTTTGCTTGTTTCAGGGGTGAACAATCTTATCCGCAAAGGGCCGGTGTGTATGCAGGTTTTCGCTGCAACTCCCTAATTAGATTTCTAATTAGAGGACTGATTAGCTGAAGAGTCCTCATACCTGGTTTTGAAGAGCTGACCTAAAGGTTACCCCAAAAACCTGTTTTTTTTTTGTTTGAATGGGGCAGTGAGTCATGGGTAAACTACTGTTCTTTAGGGGTTTTCAAGGTGGAATTACGGGTCGATAATTTTAAGGATCAGGTTGTAAACCTCCCTGGTGTTGCTTTAATATGTTTTATCTGAGGTTGTATCGTGTATTATCAAGCCAGCCGGCTTAGTGGCCTCGGGAGCGGGGTTTAGTGGGAGCAGCTGGCTAGTTTTATTTTCTTTTTTGTTTGTGTCTTTTTCTTTGTTGTATGTATATTTTGGGTTCATTATTAGGCAGGCTGGGCCTTTTGGCACCTGTAGTCTGGGTGCTGGATTGCCCATAGGGGTCTTTTTTATTGCTGTGATTTGCTGTGTCATTCACTAGTGTGATTTGTGCTGGATGTGTTTTTAAGGTTGTGCTGTGGCGTGTACCTGAGCAAACTTTGGGCAACCTGTTCTCTTGTTGGCTTTATTGACAAAGGGTGGATTAGTCTAATTACGGCCTGCTACAAATAGCTGCATATAACGTATAAAAAAAATCACCTTATGGGTGCTCCGTAGGGTAGCAAGATCTTGAGTTTTTTTTACAGTACTCGGGTACGTTTTAAAATTTTCGACCAATCAGCAAACATTATTCTGACAGCATAGCTGGGAAACCAATGAAAAGTGAGTGCAACGTTCTAGAACTTGACTTCGGGTTGACGCTCCCTATAAAAGAGCTGGGTACTGCTTCAAGGCGTTCAGTTGGCGCTACCTCCTGATAGAGTAGCACTGTACGGCTCTTGTTCCGTAAAACAACATCAAAAGGATGAAAAAAAAAACAATATTTAAAGAAGACGAAAAAAATCAATTTTTAAAGAAGACGAAAAAACATCGTCTAAAAAAATAAGCCAAAAAAATAATATCCGAAGAAGGAAAAACATGCAAAGTAAAAAAAAACAAACAAAAATAAAAAACAATATCCAAAGAAGAAGGAAAAAAACATCCAAAGGGAGAAAAGAAGAACTGAAGGGCCAACGAGGTAGGAGGAAATACAAATTTCGTTTCAGCACCGTTGGAGTGCCAAGCCGTGAAAAGCATTTGGCCAGAAGACAAGGTAAGTGTTGTATCTGTTATTTTAAAACAGCGCTTTTCAAAATGCTGCTTTATAATCGTTTGAGATCGTTAGCCAGTGTGACAGCTGAAGGCTTTTTGAGTTTACCAACATAAAGTTTTATTTCTGTATTAGGACATTGTCAGGAACAATGATGTGTTCATCGCTATGATGTGGTCAAAAAGCGATGCATTGAATCTTAGAAACATTTGTGATTTTTCAAACGATGCTTTTCCTTTTATTTAATCAGTAAAATTTCCATCGGTTTTATATAGTGCCCCTTGAAATATGTCTTTAGCTCATTTTCCGGGCATTTTACTAGAATGCATCCTGAGAAATACACAAGCTCTGCTGCATTTCCGTGCCTCGATGTTTAGTGCCGAGTATAATTGTTGCAGTTGCCTTTTATATATTCCATGAGACCTGTTGGTACCAAGAGAAGTGTGAGACTGTCAGGGTGAATTTATCATACAATCGCACGCATAAATACCTGAGGGTTGCCAGTCCTTTTGCGTTGTTACAGGAGGACTAGAGCTGACGAGTGTGTTTCTACACACTATCAAGGGCATTGTAGTACAGTTTTTCTCAGGTGGGAGAATGCTGCCGATCTCCTATTTGACAATACAGCCCTTGATATATTAGAATATTACAGAACTAGAAGCCTTTTGCAAGGAAGAATGTGAGAAAATCCCAAGTACAAGAACTGAAAGCCTTTCAGCTGGCTATAAGAAGCGCTTGTAAGCTGTGATATCTGGCAGAGGAGGTGTTACTAAGTACTGATTACGTAGGGTGCCCAAACTTTTGCAGAGTGCCATAATAATGTTTTTATTTTGTAATTTTGTTCAATTTATGGCATAAAAAGTAACTATTCATCAATGTTTGCTGAAAATATTGTGTATTTTTCCCCCAGTTCCTAAAGAGACTGTATTAACTGATATTGTTGCTTTTGTAATTGAAAAGATGTTATTTGTCAAGGGGTGCCAAACCTTTGCATAAGACTGTACACAGTGTGTGTATGTGTTTATGTGAGTGTGTGTCTGTGTGTGTGTGTGTATATATATATATGTGTGTGTGTGTATATATTTCTGTATATGCATGTGTATATATATATTTAATATAGTTCACACACATTCAAACTTATTTGAATACACATTCAAAATTATTTTTATTATTATTATTTTCGTTTTTTTTTTTTTTGTGTTTTAAATTTTTTATTTTTGCAATGGAAATAAAAATAAAGCAGTCCTCCGTAGAGGAGGGGTGGTGAGGGAATATATATATATATATACATATATATAAAATAATTGTCACACAACTGGGGTGACATGCCTATCCTGCTCACCCAATTTTAGTGCACTTTAGTTATGCATAATGACCTTCTAGTCTCGATACACCCATATATATATATGTATATATATATATAGTTTTTTTTGTTTTTTTTTTTGCAATAGACAATAAAAATAACGCAGTTCTCCATAAAGGAGGGATGGTGGATGGAATATATATATACATATATATAAAATAATTGTCACACAACTTGGGTGACATGCCTTGCCTGCTCACCCAATTTTAGTGCAACTTAGTTATCCATAATGACCAACTAGTCTCGATACACCCATAAATATATATGTATATATATATATATATATATATATATATATATATATATATATATATATATATATATATATGTATATATATAGATATTTTTTCTTTTTCTTGTGTTTTTTTTTCGCAATGGATATTAAAAATAAAGCAGTCCTCCGTAAAGGAGGGGTGGTGGAGGGAATATATATATACATATATATATAAAATAATTGTCACACAACCTGGGTGACATGCCTTGCCTGCTCACCCAATTTTAGTGCAACTTAGTTATCCATAATGACCAACTAGTCTCGATACACCCCATATATATATATATATATATGTACATATATATAGTTTTTTTATTAGCAATAGAAAAGAAAAATAACGCAGTTCTCCGTAAAGGAGGGATGGTGGATGGAATATATATATATATATATATATATATATATATATATATATATATATATATATATATATATATATACATTTATATAAAATAATTGTCACACAACCTGGGTGACATGCCTTGCCTGCTCACCCAATTTTAGTGCACTTTAGTTATCCATACTGACCATCTAGTCTCGACACACCCATATATATATATATATATATATATATATATATATATATATATGTATATATATATAGATATTTTTTCTTTTTCTTGTGTTTTTTTTTCGCAATGGATATTAAAAATAAAGCAGTCCTCCGTAAAGGAGGGATGGTGGATGGAATATATATAAAATAATTGTCACACAACCGGGGTGACATGCCTTGCCTGCTCACCCAATTTTAGTGCACCTTAGTTATTCATAATGACCATCTAGTCTCGATACACCCATAAATATATATGTATATATATATAGTTTTTTTATTAGCAATAGAAAAGAAAAATAACGCAGTTCTCCGTAAAGGAGGGATGGTGGATGGAATATATATATATATATATACATTTATATAAAATAATTGTCACACAACCTGGGTGACATGCCTTGCCTGCTCACCCAATTTTAGTGCACTTTAGTTATCCATAATGACCATCTAGTCTCGATACACCCATGAATATATATGTATATATATATATATATATATATATATATATATATATATATATATATATAGTTTTTCTGTTTTTTTTTTGCAATAGACAATAAAAATAACGCAGTTCTCCATAAAGGAGGGATGGTGGATGGAATATGTATATGCATATATATAAAATAATTGTCACACAACCTGGGTGACATGCCTTGCCTGCTCACCCAATTTTAGTGCACCTCAGTTATCCATACTGACCATCTAGTCTCGACACACCCCATATATATATATATATATATATATATATATATATATATATATATATATATGTATATATATATAGATATTTTTTCTTTTTCTTGTGTTTTTTTTTT
>NW_026043560.1:0-36031 GCF_023856365.1 Brienomyrus brachyistius
ATGTTCTTCTATAACAGTTTTTAAAAAAAAAAAAAAACTCACATTACACAAATTGGCACTATCAAAACGAGGATTATGGGGAAAATGGGGACTGTGATGGAGATTACATACACGTAGGCATGGTATTTAGTTTTTTTTAATCTGGTCACCTTCCAGAGTAATTGTAAACTAAAACCATCTTCACCCTATTTGATTCTTTATAAATGGACAATCAGTCGTGCAGTAAATGGGGGTATAGAGAGACACAGAGCTTGTCTAACAAGAAACCCTGGGAAGCTAACATTAATAGGGTGGGTATGGATAGCAAAACCATTGATACAGATTACAGATTTATATCTCACCTGAACCCTGGCGGGCTCCGTGCCAATAGGGGTTGGGATTAGGGTTAGTTAACTTAAGTAGTAATATTGATGTGTATATTCTCCTATTCTCCAGTCAGTGAATCGTGAAACGTAATGTTAATATGTTTCTATACCTATATGTTCTGCTTAAAAACCCATAAAGGCAAGCACAGTGTTTAGACATTCTGTTACTTAGACTAGTAAACACTAAGATCCTTCAGCTTTCAATTAACCTGACACAACAGTCTAAACAACAAATGTGTGCCATGTCATTTGTCATCTTTACATCTTGTATCCTTTATATGGTAATTGGATTTTCAAGGTGGAATTGCAGGTCGATCATTTTAAGGATCTAGATGTAAACCTCCCTGGTGTTGCTTTAATATTTTTTTTGCACAATTTGCTTCACACACTTCCTCCAGCAGAGAAGCTTACAATACTACACCCCACCAAATGACTGGATGATGCCTTTTTATTTAAGGTCTGGCTGTGAGCCTCGATTACCGATACACTATCTTCAGGCTCCTGCCGGGATCAGTCAGTATGGTGGACCTTTGGAGGAATGGGTACAAAACCATCAGGAAAGTTTGCAGGTGCTTCAAGAGTATGTGAAGGCTTAGTTGGAGGAACAAGCCACACCACGAAATCGGAAACACAATGAGTTGGTTAATGATTAGGGGTTTGATGAAGGTCAGCTGGTGTGTTTGCGGAACCATGTTCGAGGTAAAATACAGGATCATTGGGATGCCTGTTTGTATATGGTAGTTCGGTGTCCCCAAGATCAGGGTGCAGTTTACTCTGCAACTCCAATGGAGGGGGACGGGGTTGTCCGTCAAGTTCACCGAACAGAGTTGCGTCCAGTACCACAGGGGGTTGTTATGTCAGGGGAAGATGTTCTGGTAATGTCTCCTGAGTCTGGGTTGCCCACAGGGGCAACAGAAATGGAATCGGATGAGGACTCTGTGATTTTACGGGGACAGGGCTGGTGGGAGGGGTCGCAATAGAGCATCCACAAGTAGGCCTCGTATAATGGAGGAGGTTATGTCCCCCCCGAGGTGTAGAGACCAGTTAAACGTTCGGTGAGGTCCACCACTGGTCATCATACCAACCCTTATAAGTTACCACGGTCAGTGAATGATCGTTCGGTTGGGGAGGAAGACCAGTGGTTTGGGGATAGAATTCTTAGCTGTGATCGTTGGGTCATCAATTTCATTTTGGGGGATGGATTGTAGCCAGGCAATTATAGGCAGGTATAGGAACTGCAGTTCGGACTGGAGGCATAGCCGGGGCGAGATGGCTGTGCATGTTCCGATGGTAGGGCATATTGGCAAAGGAGCAGGCACGGGAAAGACAGGCAGGGTCCTGATAGATTTGGTGGAGCATCGGCGGGCATATTGAATTTGCAGTGTAGCAGCCTTTCTGTTTGCTTGTTTCAGGGGTGAACAATCTTATCCGCAAAGGGCCGGTGTGTATGCAGGTTTTCGCTGCAACTCCCTAATTAGATTTCTAATTAGAGGACTGATTAGCTGAAGAGTCCTCATACCTGGTTTTGAAGAGCTGACCTAAAGGTTACCCCAAAAACCTGTTTTTTTTTTGTTTGAATGGGGCAGTGAGTCATGGGGTAAACTACTGTTCTTTAGGGGTTTTCAAGGTGGAATTACGGGTCGATAATTTTAAGGATCAGGTTGTAAACCTCCCTGGTGTTGCTTTAATATGTTTTATCTGAGGTTGTATCGTGTATTATCAAGCCAGCCGGCTTAGTGGCCTCGGGAGCGGGGTTTAGTGGGAGCAGCTGGCTAGTTTTATTTTCTTTTTTGTTTGTGTCTTTTTCTTTGTTGTATGTATATTTTGGGTTCATTATTAGGCAGGCTGGGCCTTTTGGCACCTGTAGTCTGGGTGCTGGATTGCCCATAGGGGTCTTTTTTATTGCTGTGATTTGCTGTGTCATTCACTAGTGTGATTTGTGCTGGATGTGTTTTTAAGGTTGTGCTGTGGCGTGTACCTGAGCAAACTTTGGGCAACCTGTTCTCTTGTTGGCTTTATTGACAAAGGGTGGATTAGTCTAATTACGGCCTGCTACAAATAGCTGCATATAACGTATAAAAAAAATCACCTTATGGGTGCTCCGTAGGGTAGCAAGATCTTGAGTTTTTTTTACAGTACTCGGGTACGTTTTAAAATTTTCGACCAATCAGCAAACATTATTCTGACAGCATAGCTGGGAAACCAATGAAAAGTGAGTGCAACGTTCTAGAACTTGACTTCGGGTTGCTGGGTACTGCTTCAAGGCGTTCAGTTGGCGCTACCTCCTGATAGAGTAGCACTGTACGGCTCTTGTTCCGTAAAACAACATCAAAAGGATGAAAAAAAAAACAATATTTAAAGAAGACGAAAAAAATCAATTTTTAAAGAAGACGAAAAAAACATCGTCTAAAAAAATAAGCCAAAAAAATAATATCCGAAGAAGGAAAAACATGCCCGAAGAAGGAAAAACATGCAAAGTAAAAAAAAACAAACAAAAATAAAAAACAATATCCAAAGAAGAAGGAAAAAAACATCCAAAGGGAGAAAAGAAGAACTGAAGGGCCAACGAGGTAGGAGGAAATACAAATTTCGTTTCAGCACCGTTGGAGTGCCAAGCCGTGAAAAGCATTTGGCCAGAAGACAAGGTAAGTGTTGTATCTGTTATTTTAAAACAGCGCTTTTCAAAATGCTGCTTTATAATCGTTTGAGATCGTTAGCCAGTGTGACAGCTGAAGGCTTTTTGAGTTTACCAACATAAAGTTTTATTTCTGTATTAGGACATTGTCAGGAACAATGATGTGTTCATCGCTATGATGTGGTCAAAAAGCGATGCATTGAATCTTAGAAACATTTGTGATTTTTCAAACGATGCTTTTCCTTTTATTTAATCAGTAAAATTTCCATCGGTTTTATATAGTGCCCCTTGAAATATGTCTTTAGCTCATTTTCCGGGCATTTTACTAGAATGCATCCTGAGAAATACACAAGCTCTGCTGCATTTCCGTGCCTCGATGTTTAGTGCCGAGTATAATTGTTGCAGTTGCCTTTTATATATTCCATGAGACCTGTTGGTACCAAGAGAAGTGTGAGACTGTCAGGGTGAATTTATCATACAATCGCACGCATAAATACCTGAGGGTTGCCAGTCCTTTTGCGTTGTTACAGGAGGACTAGAGCTGACGAGTGTGTTTCTACACACTATCAAGGGCATTGTAGTACAGTTTTCTCAGGTGGGAGAATGCTGCCGATCTCCTATTTGACAATACAGCCCTTGATATATTAGAATATTACAGAACTAGAAGCCTTTTGCAAGGAAGAATGTGAGAAAATCCCAAGTACAAGAACTGAAAGCCTTTCAGCTGGCTATAAGAAGCGCTTGTAAGCTGTGATATCTGGCAGAGGAGGTGTTACTAAGTACTGATTACGTAGGGTGCCCAAACTTTTGCAGAGTGCCATAATAATGTTTTTATTTTGTAATTTTGTTCAATTTATGGCATAAAAAGTAACTATTCATCAATGTTTGCTGAAAATATTGTGTATTTTTCCCCCAGTTCCTAAAGAGACTGTATTAACTGATATTGTTGCTTTTGTAATTGAAAAGATGTTATTTGTCAAGGGGTGCCAAACCTTTGCATAAGACTGTACACAGTGTGTGTATGTGTTTATGTGAGTGTGTGTCTGTGTGTGTGTGTGTATATATATATATGTGTGTGTGTGTATATATTTCTGTATATGCATGTGTATATATATATTTATATATAGTTCACACACATTCAAACTTATTTGAATACACATTCAAAATTATTTTTATTATTATTATTTTCGTTTTTTTTTTTTTTTTGTGTTTTAAAATTTTTTATTTTTGCAATGGAAATAAAAATAAAGCAGTCCTCCGTAGAGGAGGGGTGGTGGAGGGAATATATATATATATATACATATATATAAAATAATTGTCACACAACTGGGGTGACATGCCTTTCCTGCTCACCCAATTTTAGTGCACTTTAGTTATGCATAATGACCTTCTAGTCTCGATACACCCATATATATATATGTATATATATATATAGTTTTTTTTGTTTTTTTTTTTGCAATAGACAATAAAAATAACGCAGTTCTCCATAAAGGAGGGATGGTGGATGGAATATATATATACATATATATAAAATAATTGTCACACAACCTGGGTGACATGCCTTGCCTGCTCACCCAGTTTTAGTGCACCTTAGTTATTCATAATGGACCATCTAGTCTCGATACACCCATAAATATATATGTATATATATATAGTTTTTTTTTGTTTTTTTTTTTGCAATAGACAATAAAAATAACGCAGTTCTCCATAAAGGAGGGATGGTGGATGGAATATATATATACATATATATAAAATAATTGTCACACAACTTGGGTGACATGCCTTGCCTGCTCACCCAATTTTAGTGCAACTTAGTTATCCATAATGACCAACTAGTCTCGATACACCCATATATATATATATTGTACATATATATATAGTTTTTTTATTAGCAATAGAAAAGAAAAATAACGCAGTTCTCCGTAAAGGAGGGATGGTGGATGGAATATATATATATATATATACATTTACATAAAATAATTGTCACACAACCTGGGTGACATGCCTTGCCTGCTCACCCAATTTTAGTGCACCTTAGTTATCCATACTGACCATCTAGTCTCGACACACCCATATATATATATATATATATATATATATATTTATATGTATATATATAGAATTTTTTTTTTTTTCTTGTGTTTTTTTTTCGCAATGGATATTAAAAATAAAGCAGTCCTCCGTAAAGGAGGGGTGGTGGAGGGAATATATATATACATATATATATAAAATAATTGTCACACAACCTGGGTGACATGCCTTGCCTGCTCACCCAATTTTAGTGCAACTTAGTTATCCATAATGACCAACTAGTCTCGATACACCCATTGTTAGGTTGAAGAAACTGTTAGTAATCATTTGTTATCATTTCTGTATAATCAGCAATGAGTGTAAATATGTATATACATTATTTTGTTTTCCTTTACCTTCATACTTTAGATTATATTAGTTTACACGTATCCTGAGCACGTGTTTAAATAGTTGTCCACCTGAGTAAAACCAGAACTTCTTCTTACTCTCACAGTCTTTTCTTTGTTCTCACTCCAAGACCCCTGCCCCCCATTGACTATAAATAAAGGTGCCAAGGGGAACCACCCTTTGTAACACATTCCTTTGTAGCCTAGCATGCAGAGAGTGTGGTTACCCTTGTGCAAGTAAAACTCTAAGTGTGTTGTCTCGTAATTAATGGTGTGTACAGAGTTGGAGTGGAAAGCCTGTCGCTTTCTCCAACATATACTGTACTGTAGTTTGGTCCTGTGTGCAGAGTTGGAGTGGAAAGCCTGACGCTTTCTCCAACATATAATTTGGTCCTTCGAGCCGGATTCGAGGACACCTGACGACATCGCCAGCACGCCGAGAGGAGCGACACTGAAGCCTGCCGGCAGCCACTCGGAGACGGGTGCAGAAAAGACCTGTGACGTGAATTCGTCATCAGGCCGGTGGTTAGAACTGCGCTCGACGTCTGGTGATGTCTGACGGACCTCGGTGGCGGAACACAGGCACACAGGACAGGTGAGACAACAAAGGTTATTCAGCGAAATAACCGGGTCAATTGACGTGGGTTAGGCTTAGCCGTAATTAAGCAGAAAAGGGGTTAGGCTTAGCCGTAATTAAGCGAAATATGAACATGCATGTATTGTGTGAATGACTGGACTAAGACTATTAAAGAGGCTTAGAGTTGCTTCTGTCAGTCCATTTCTTATTTTGCCTGGTGGGAAAGAAGTACTGGTGATTGAAGGATCAAGGACGGGTTTCATCCTGAAAACCGATACCGCTGCACGAACAGCGTGTAGTAGAAGGCCGTATTGGTGTCCTCCCATATATCTTGTACCAGTGAATTTCCACCCAGGACCTGTGTAGTGCGGAGACGGGAAAGAAAAAAAATGGGAAAGAATCAGAGTAAGAGGATTGAACTAGAGGAGATGAGAAGTTTATGGAAGGATATAAACCAGGTTCAGGACAAATAAGTAATCAGAGGTGGAGAAAAAAACATGGGTTTGAAGGGAAACTCCACACTCCAGATATCTTAAAATTACAAGGAAATTTAAGACTAGAAATGTTACAAACCTTGAAGAAAGGAAAATTGGAGAAAAGGAAAAAAGAATATAAGTATTCAGATAATTGGTTGGAACAAAGTAAGTTAAGAGATGTACGTAGAAAGCAGAAAAAGGATGATAGAAAGGATAAATTAACTGCAGCCGCTCTAATCACTTTAGATGATGAGACGGTGGCCAAAATAAAACATAGAGAAAATAGACCACCAACACCACCACTATTGCCTGCCCCTATGCAACCCGTAGATAGAAGGGAAATAAAACAACCATCAGCTATGGGCACAATACCAAAGAAGCCATCAGCTCTTCCTTCTTCCCCCATTATAACTAGGAGTAGAGATCCTACGTTATACCCTGTGCGCGATCTAGCTACTGCTAAGATTCGATGGCATCCGCGAAATGAAGGCATTGATATTGATAGTGAAGAGGAAGAAATAGAATTACAATGCCCCCTAGTGGAGGTGGCAAACCCTAATAGAGAGCCAGATGGAGGACCTGAAACAATGTTAGTCTATAGACCATGGACAGCTGAAGATAGAACGGCAGCATTAAAAGGAATACCTCCTGTTGATGAAGGGGTACCAGAATTTTGGACAGCAATATTGGAACTACAGAGCAGTTTCCACCTGAATGGTAGAGAAATGTTCCAGTGTTTAAGACAGCTGTTCAATCATAAATGGGGAAGAGTAGCAGGAGACTTTACTGGTCATGGACCAGACAATCAACCACTTGCACATAATTCACAAGCTCTGCAACAGAGTATGGAGCAATTACATGGAAGGATAGAGACAGTGTTTATGAGACGAGCAGATTATGGCAGAATTGCACAATGCAAGCAAAAAGATGGAGAAGAGCCAGAGGATTTTATGGATAGGATGAGAGTGGTGTTTAGAGGGAATTCAGGAATTCCTTATAATGAGGAAAATGGAGGAGTTTATCAGCAACAGTTAAAACGTGCGTTCATCACAGGGCTAAAACCTGAACTGAAGAGATACATAGATAAACATTGGGTACATCAGAATACTGGTTCAGTACAGCAAGCCCTAGAATATGCCCAACACGCCCATACAGCACAAAAACAGAAATCAGACGCAGTGTTTGCTGCTAATGATACTGTTGCAATAATACATATGAATCCTCCGGGGAGGGGAGGGTTCAGAGGAAGGTCACGAGGCCGAGGAAGGGGGAGAGGTGCTTTTAGGAGCAATCAGCGAAATTTATTACAGCAAGATAACACTTGCTGGACATGCGGAAAACTTGGGCACTTAGCTAGGCAATGTAGAACCAAGTTTATAAACAACCCAAATTCCACAGAGAATCAATGACAATTAGCCTGTGAACTATCAAAAGAGCCAGATAAGCTGCAAAAACAGGATGAGACAGAAGAGATAGATTTGCAAGCAGTTTACCAGCTGCTAGCACTAAAACAACTTGAAGAACTACCAAAACGAAGGCTTATTATAAATGGGAAAATATATGAGTGCCTATGTGATACAGGAGCCTGTAGGACAGTGTTAACCACTAGCCCTCCAAGGGTCACCTTTTCTTCGTCCTCCATAAATATCCGAACTGCAGGAGGCCAAGCTGAAAGTCATCAATTGACAAATCCAGTTAGCATAAAAGATGAGGAAACAGAGTTAGAATGTCACGCCCAAGTGCTAATAAGCCCTTCATGTCCAGTCAATCTGTTAGGAAGGGATCTTATGATACAAATGGGTATTAGTGTGATTGCAACACCCACTGGCATGAAGGCTATAGTAGAAAAGCAAACTTTCGTGATACATGGCATGTCAGCTCCACAGTATTATTGGTCCCTAGATCTGGGGGGGACAGCACAGACACGTGAAATATTGAGAAAAACTAGAGAAAAGCAGTCCCCTAAACAAACCCAGTTCATGCCTGACGATGCCTTACACGTCACTATGTGGTACAAAGGCACCCTAGGACCAGATTATGCCTATGGCAAAACGTTTCATGCCCTTCAAGACACTTGTATCACCTTACAACATATATATGTTAACTCCACTACTGGCTTTTCTGCTGCTTCAGTCATCTTATCTAATAAACAACAGGCTGTGTTCAGAGGGGAAACACCACACGTATCTCTATCAAAACCACCTCAGATGCAGTGGAGGGACGTAGAGATGTTCTTACGAGATTCCATGCACAGTTACAATAACTACCAACCCGTACCTGGCTCCTTTTGGAGCTATGACAAAAAACACAATGTGTGGCGGTTTCCTTTGGGATGGAGAGTTCAAACCACTCTCACCACACACTTGCAGGACCCAACCTGACAAATTTTTCCAACCCTGGAGGAGGGATCATGTCCAGATCTAGATCGCCTCCCGGAAGGGTTGTGGTCGTCCTCCCCCACTGATGTAGGACTGGTAAAGGGGTTTCCACCTTACAAAGTAATTGTGAAATCAGAACACCGTCCGGTAGTTAGACAATACCCGTTAAAACCTGAAGCAGAGAAAGGTATAGCCCCTGTAGTGCAGGATATGTTGGCATCAGGAATATTGCGAGAGGCTCCTGAGGCCACTTGCAATACTCCTATATTCCCCGTCCAGAAGGGACATACAGGGAAATGGCGCATGGTGCAGGATTTAAGACCAGTAAATGAAATAGTACAACATGCTGCACCAGATGTGCCTAATCCACACCTTTTGTTAAATTCCTTGTCCCCTGACAAGAAGTATTTTTCAGTAGTGGATCTGAGTAATGCCTTTTTCTCAGTACCACTACATCCTGATTCACAACACTTATTTGGTTTCACTTATAAAGGACATAAATACACATACACTAGACTCCCTCAAGGGTTTTCAGAAAGTCCACATGTATATACAATGGCACTACGCTATTCAATGAGTTCCTGTAAAATACCATCCCATAGTCAAGTGCTATTGTATGTAGATGATATATTAATTGCTTCAGATACAAAACAGCATTGCAAAGAAGCCACACTGTTAGTGTTACAGCATTTGTATGATACAGGACATAAAGCATCAAAACAAAAATTACAGTATTGCAGAGAGGAAGTTATATATCTTGGACATAAACTCTCCCAACAAGGTCGATCATTATTAGAAACTAGAAAACAGGCAATACAAGAGGCACCAAAGCCAAAGACTAAACAGCAAATGATGTCCTTCTTAGGACTTTGCAATTATTGCAGGGAATGGTTACCTGATTATGCTGCACTCGTTCAACCTTTACAAACCCTGATTTATGGGAAGGACATGGCACTGAAAGATAAAATTCAGTGGACAAAAGAAGGAGAATTGGCATTCACAAACTTAAAAATGATGTTACAAACTAATGTGACACTTGCTCTGCCAGATTATCAACAACCATTTATTCTATGTGTTGATGCAAATCAAGGGTATATGAAGGCAGTATTAACACAGCCATTCGGCGCAAAAGAGAGGCCATTGGCGTTCTATTCTAAACGATTAGATGCAGTGGCAGCTGGTTTTCCGCAGTGTTTGCAGGCATGTGCAGCTGCTGCAGAAGCAGTGAAATTATCAGCAGAATTAGTGTTGTGTCACCCACTCACTTTGAAGGTGCCACATTCAGTTTCTTTAGTTTTACTGCAGACGCCACTGCCATTCCTCACACATGTTAGACATCTGACCCTAGTCTCACTCCTGCTTTCACAGTCAAACATCACAATACAGCGATGTGGTCCTCTCAACCCTAGCACCCTTCTTCGACAGCGGAAGATGGAGAGCCACATTCGTGCAAAGCAGTTGTGGAAGAACAAACCAAACCAAGAGCAGATATTTTACAGACCCCAATACCAGATTCAACAGTTGTTTTTGTAGATGGATCAGCATCAAAAAATGACATGGGGAAGAACAAGGTCGGATATGCCTGTAGTTACATCTACTGAAGTGTTGGAGGCCAATGCACTTCCCCCTGCTTGTTCAGCACAAGCGGCTGAACTCTATGCTGTAATTAGGGCATGTGAGCTCTTCAAAAACAAGCCACTTACAATATACACTGATAGTCAATATGTGTTTGGAGCTGTTCATCACCATGCAAGAGTGTGGAAAAATAGAGGATTCAAGACATCGCAAGGAACATCTTTAACTCATACGAACCTATTACTCAGGTTGTTAGATGTTGTGCAATTACCAAATTGCCTTGCGATATGCAAATGTAAGGCACACCAAACTGATGCTTCCGCAATAGCTAAAGGAAACAGTTTTGCGGACATGACGGCAAAAAGTGCTGCACAAAAACAACCTGCCTTAAATGTTACAGATGTCTTGTTGATAGATAGTGATGTACTATGTGATGCACAGACTCATGCACCTAAAACAGAAATACAGAGCTGGATTAAGAGAGGAGCAATACAGCAAGGGAAAACTTATTATATGAATGACAAGCCCATCCTACCAAAAAATTTATACAAGACAGCTGCCTTAGTGAGCCATGGAAACACCCATGTCTCAACAGGAGGGATGGTACATATTATTCAACAATACTTTTATACTATAAATTTTTCTGATTATGCAAAACAATTTTGTCG
The DNA here is from genome assembly GCF_023856365.1 of Brienomyrus brachyistius. NCBI lineage: Eukaryota > Metazoa > Chordata > Actinopteri > Osteoglossiformes > Mormyridae > Brienomyrus > Brienomyrus brachyistius. The sequence continues at coordinate 11,092 of NW_026043560.1, forward strand.
AGCGTGCTTAATTTGCTGTAAACACAATGCACAAGGCAACATAAGGCCAAAACGTGGCCAGTTTTCCCGCAGCTGAGTATCCATTTCAAATTGTACATATGGATTTCATTGAATTATCTTGGTCACAAGGGAAGAAGTGTTGCCTAGTCGTTATAGACACCTTTTCTAAGTGGGTAGAAATATACCCTGTAAAACACTGTGATGCAATGACCGTTGCAAAATGTTTGGTAGGCCATTATTTCCCTACCTATGGCATACCTCATATTATAAGATCGGACAATGGGACTCATTTTGTAAATCAGACCATGTCCCTTTGCTCACAAGCATTAGGGTTTACGATCAAAAATCATTGTGCTTATCACCCCCAGAGCGCAGGCTTGGTGGAAAGGACCAACGGCACCATTAAAACAAGGCTCAGAAAGACAGTGGAAGAGACAAAAAGACCGTGGCCAGAATGTTTGTCTCTAGTAAAATTATGGATGAGAATAACTCCCACTCCTGCAGGATTGACACCATTTGAAATAGTGTATGGTAGACCGTTTCCCTTAGCAACCGAAATGAGTGATATAGGAAAAGCAGACAGAGAAAATACGTTAGCCGATTGGATGCGTAAGCTATTATCATCACAACAAAAACATAACCCCAGTAGTCTGCCAGTAAATTCTGTTTCTGTTCAACAGGATAATAATCTGCAGCCAGGAGATTGGATCCTGGTCAAGGTCCTGTTGCGAAAGGATTGGAGCACGCCTCGGTGGGACGGACCTTATCAAGTCCTGCTCACAACACCAACAGCGGTGAAAATAGCAGAGCGACCTTCCTGGATACATAAGAGTCACTGTAAGCCCATCAAGCCCGTATCAGAGACCTCTGTACCTTCGGAGTAGCAGTGGAAGTCCGCTACAAAGGCGCAGCAATCAATAGGATACTGACGTCTCAACCCGGTGAAGAAAACAGCTGATCTGCACTCCATTTAGAATGGCTCTGATTGGGTGGGGATGTGGTAAGGTAACTCTCGGTGTAATTCTCTTTATGGGAATTGTTGGTCTGCTTCTGCACTCACCAGAGCAGGTGTTTCGCCCACCTAGATGGACACATGACGGCTCCCACCTGAGACCTATCTCCACAAATGAGACCCATCCTTTCCTACAAAACTACTGGTACCGTTATGTTTATGATTCAGCAAAGAAAGACAATTTAACTAATTGTTATGTCTGTACCCACATGCCATCTCATGCCGATGGATTAACTATATATGGGAAACCTATGAATAAGTCACAAGCAAAGTGTGCTGCCTCTTTTGCAGGTGTAGGCTATCAGCATGATAATATAAAAATAAATGATACAGATCCATATACTGCTGGTTTGGATAATGGCGTATGTGCACAGCAGTTTTGGATCGATTTTGCTATAAAAGTGTCAAATATATCCTTACCTTTATCTGTCCACCTGAACATGGACCCTAAAACATTTAATCACTCAATGTGTTATGACCAAATGAACGGCACCCATCATATGGGGAACACCACCAACTGTGCCCAAATACTAGTACACGGAGAAGGTGCCCCGGTAAACATAAGTGGATTTAGTAATGGCACCTACTGGGTGCAAGGAGTAGCTTGGTTATGTGGACCCCGCGCATATTTCGTTTTGCCCTATAACTGGTATGGTGTGTGCGCTCCAATCTTTGTGTCAGACCATACTTTCCTGGTGTCACTGTCATCTACACCAGCGAACCGCAGGCGCCGGTCCATCATAACTACAGCTTCTCTCCATCCTCATGACAGTGTCTGGGGTTCAGATGTTCCCCAGGAGTTCAAACATTGGTCTACAGACCAGAAAGTATTAATGTCTCTTTTTCCCTGGGTAGGAACAGCAAAGAATACGTTACGATTAGAAACTATTGATTATCGTTTGGGGCTGTTCATAAATAACTCCATCATAATAAATGAGCAACAGAATGGTGAGATAGATGCTATTAAACAGATGGTCATTCAGAATAGAATGGTTTTAGACATACTTACTGCTGCACAAGGTGGTGTGTGCGTGCTTTTAAATAATACCTGCTGTACATATATTCCCGATAATGTGCACTCACCCAACATGACTACAGCCTTGGACCGTCTGCGAGAACTTCAAAAGATCATGACCTTAGACCCTCATGCTGGCCCCTCATGGTTGGACTGGTTTCTTACTGGGTCCTGGTGGCAGTTACTGCTAAAGTTCTCACTCCCCATTCTTGTTACATTATTATTTGTATGTTGTTGTTTCATTTGTATTATACCCTGCCTCCGTTCCATGATACAACATACTTTTAGTTCTGTTTTTCTGCTATACACTGCAGAAGAACGAATGGATTTACTAACCTTGTCTAGCCCTCTTAATAATGATGATGATGTGATCTGAATGACGGTTGTGCTGAAAGTGTTTTTGCAATTTGTACAATACTGATGCTTCTGATCATACTGTCATGATAAACAGGAGGGACTGTTAGGTTGAAGAAACTGTTAGTAATCATTTGTTATCATTTCTGTATAATCAGCAATGAGTGTAAATATGTATATACATTATTTTGTTTTCCTTTACCTTCATACTTTAGATTATATTAGTTTACACGTATCCTGAGCACGTGTTTAAATAGTTGTCCACCTGAGTAAAACCAGAACTTCTTCTTACTCTCACAGTCTTTTCTTTGTTCTCACTCCAAGACCCCTGCCCCCCATTGACTATAAATAAAGGTGCCAAGGGGAACCACCCTTTGTAACACATTCCTTTGTAGCCTAGCATGCAGAGAGTGTGGTTACCCTTGTGCAAGTAAAACTCTAAGTGTGTTGTCTCGTAATTAATGGTGTGTACAGAGTTGGAGTGGAAAGCCTGTCGCTTTCTCCAACATATACTGTACTGTAGTTTGGTCCTGTGTGCAGAGTTGGAGTGGAAAGCCTGACGCTTTCTCCAACACCCATATATATATATATATATGTACATATATATAGTTTTTTTATTAGCAATAGAAAAGAAAAATAACGCAGTTCTCCGTAAAGGAGGGATGGTGGATGGAATATATATATATATATATATATATATATATATATATATATATATATATATATATATATATACATTTATATAAAATAATTGTCACACAACCTGGGTGACATGCCTTGCCTGCTCACCCAATTTTAGTGCACTTTAGTTATCCATACTGACCATCTAGTCTCGACACACCCATATATATATATATATATATATATATATATATATATATATATATGTATATATATATAGATATTTTTTCTTTTTCTTGTGTTTTTTTTTCGCAATGGATATTAAAAATAAAGCAGTCCTCCGTAAAGGAGGGATGGTGGATGGAATATATATATAAAATAATTGTCACACAACCGGGGTGACATGCCTTGCCTGCTCACCCAATTTTAGTGCACCTTAGTTATTCATAATGACCATCTAGTCTCGATACACCCATAAATATATATGTATATATATATAGTTTTTTTATTAGCAATAGAAAAGAAAAATAACGCAGTTCTCCGTAAAGGAGGGATGGTGGATGGAATATATATATATATATATACATTTATATAAAATAATTGTCACACAACCTGGGTGACATGCCTTGCCTGCTCACCCAATTTTAGTGCACTTTAGTTATCCATAATGACCATCTAGTCTCGATACACCCATGAATATATATGTATATATATATATATATATATATATATATATATATATATATATATATATATATATATATAGTTTTTCTGTTTTTTTTTTGCAATAGACAATAAAAATAACGCAGTTCTCCGTAAAGGAGGGATGGTGGATGGAATATGTATATGCATATATATAAAATAATTGTCACACAACCTGGGTGACATGCCTTGCCTGCTCACCCAATTTTAGTGCACCTCAGTTATCCATACTGACCATCTAGTCTCGACACACCCATATATATATATATATATATATATATATATATGTATATATATAGATATTTTTTCTTTTTCTTGTGTTTTTTTTTCGCAATGGATATTAAAAATAAAGCAGTCCTCCGTAAAGGAGGGGTGGTGGAGGGAATATATATATACATTTATATAAAATAATTGTCACACAACTGGGGAGACATGCCTTGCCTGCTCACCCAATTTTAGTGCACCTTAGTTATCCATAATGACCAACTAGTCTCGATACACCCATAAATATATATATATATATGTACATATATATAGTTTTTTTATTAGCAATAGAAAAGAAAAATAACGCAGTTCTCCGTAAAGGAGGGATGGTGGATGGAATATATACATACATATATATAAAATAATTGTCACACAACCTGGGTGACATGCCTTGCCTGCTCACCCAATTTTAGTGCAACTTAGTTATCCATAATGACCAACTAGTCTCGATACACCCATAAATATATATGTATATATATAGTTTTTTTTTTTTCGCAATGGACAATAAAAATAACGCAGTTCTCCGTAAAGGAGGGATGGTGGATGGAATATATATATAAAATAATTGTCACACAACCGGGGTGACATGCCTTGCCTGCTCACCCAATTTTAGTGCACCTTAGTTATTCATAATGACCATCTAGTCTCGATACACCCATAAATATATATGTATATATATGTATTGTTTTTTTTTTTTTTTTTTTTTGCAATAGACAATAAAAATAGCGCAGTTCTCCATAAAGGAGGGATGGTGGATGGAATATATATATACATATATATAAAATAATTGTCACACAACCTGGGTGACATGCCTTGCCTGCTCACCCAATTTTAGTGCAACTTAGTTATCCATAATGACCAACTAGTCTCGATACACCCATATATATATATATATATATATGTACATATATATAGTTTTTTTATTAGCAATAGAAAAGAAAAATAACACAGTTCTCCGTAAAGGAGGGATGGTGGATGGAATATATATATATATATATATATATATATATATATATATATATATATATATATATATATATATATACATTTATATAAAATAATTGTCACACAACCTGGGTGACATGCCTTGCCTGCTCACCCAATTTTAGTGCACTTTAGTTATCCAGAATGACCATCTAGTCTCGATACACCCATGAATATATATGTATATATATATATATATATATATATATATATATATATATATATATAGTTTTTCTGTTTTTTTTTTGCAATAGACAATAAAAATAACGCAGTTCTCCATAAAGGAGGGATGGTGGATGGAATATGTACATGCATATATATAAAATAATTGTCACACAACCTGGGTGACATGCCTTGCCTGCTCACCCAATTTTAGTGCACCTCTTAGTTATCCATACTGACCATCTAGTCTCGATACACCCATATATATATATATATATATATATATATATATATATATATATATATATATATATACATGTACATATATATAGTTTTTTTATTAGCAATAGAAAAGAAAAATAACGCAGTTCTCCGTAAAGGAGGGATGGTGGATGGAATATATATATATATATATACATTTATATAAAATAATTGTCACACAACCTGGGTGACATGCCTTGCCTGCTCACCCAGTTTTAGTGCACCTTAGTTATCCATAATGACCATCTAGTCTCGATACACCCATAAATATATATGTATATATATATATATATATATATATATATATAGTTTTTTTTTTTTTTTTCGTAATGGACAATAAAAATAACGCAGTTCTCTGTAAAGGAGGGATGGTGGATGGAATATATATATACATATATACATTTATATAAAATAATTGTCACACAACCTGGGTGACATGCCTTGCCTGCTCACCCAGTTTTAGTGCACCTTAGTTATCCATACTGACCATCTAGTCTCGATACACCCATAAATATATATACTGAACAAAAATATAAACGCAACACTCTTGTTTCTGCTCCCATTTTTCATGAGATGGACTTAAAGACCTACAATTCATTCCAGATACACAATATTACCATTTCTCTCAAACATTTCTCACAAATCAGTCTAAATGTGTGATAGTGAGCACTTCTGCTTTGCTGAGATAATCCATCCCACCTCACAGGTGTGCCACATCAAGATGCTGATCTGACATCATGGGTAGTGCACAGGTGTACCTTATACTGCCCACAATAAATGGCCACCCTGGAATGTGCAGTTTTTTGCTTTATTGGGGGTCTGGGGACTCAGAACCGGTCAGTATCTGGTGTGACCACCATTTGCCTCATACAATGCAACACATCTTCTTCGCATAGAGTTTATCAGATTGTCAATTGTGGCCTGTGGAATGTTGGTCCACTCCTCTTCAATGGCTGTGCGAAGTTGTTGGATATTAGTGGGAACTGGTACACGCTGTCGTATACGCCGGTCAAGCACATCCCAAACATGCTCAACGGGTGACATGTCCGGTGAGTATGCTGGCCATGCAAGAACTGGGACATTTTCAGCTTCCAAGAACTGTGTACAGATCCTTGCAACATGGGGCCGTGCATCATCTGTCTGAGTGGCTGGTCTCAGACGATCTTGGAGGTGAACCTGCTGGATGTGGAGGTCCTGGGCTGGTGTGCTTACACGTGGTCTGCGGTTGTGAGGCCGGTTGGATGTACTGCCATATTCTCTGAAACGCCTTTGGAGACGGCTTATGGTTGAGAAATGAACATTCAATGCACGAGCAACAGATCTGGTTGACATTCCTGCTGTCAGCATGCCAATTGCACGCTCCCTCAATGCTTGTGGCATCTGTGGCATTTTGCTGTGAGACAAAACTGCACATTCCAGGGTGGCCTTTTATTGTGGGCAGTATAAGGTACACCTGTGCACTACCCATGATGTCAGATCAGCATCTTGATGTGGCACACCTGTGAGGTGGGATGGATTATCTCAGCAAAGCAGAAGTGCTCACTATCACACATTTAGACTGATTTGTGAGAAATGTTTGAGAGAAATGGTAATATTGTGTATCTGGAATGAATTGTAGATCTTTAAGTCCATCTCATGAAAAATGGGAGCAAAAACAAAAGTGTTGCGTTTATATTTTTGTTCAGTGTATGTATATGTATACATATAGTTTTTTTTGTGTTTGTGAAAACGGGTCTTTAATCGGGGAAACGGAGCGGGTAGAGCAGGACGGAACGCAGGCATTGACAAACTACAATGACGGACAGGGCAAACAGGTAAGACCAGGACTTAAAATAGGTCATGACTAATCAAAGTAATCGGGCAAAGCAGGAGACGATCAGGGAAGCACACGTGGGTAATCAGGGGGCGTGGCACACACGAGGAGCGGACAAGCCGGGCATATATGTATATCTATATAAAACCTCATTAATGAGGGACAGGGAACAGAACGGACAGACAGAACTGGCACAGGGGAAGGAGCCAGGACAAGACTTGACATAAGACAGGAAAGGCAGAGAAACAGATCAGAAAGGGGGACACGGAGGGAACAGGCAGGACAAAAGGACCGGGAGTGAACGAAGGGAACATCGGGGAAAGAGGAGCAGAAGCCAGAGGGACGAGGGACAAAGAGAGGAGGGACAGAGACAGGAGGAACAAAGCGAGGGGGAGCAGAGGCAGGAGGGACAAAGACGGGAGGCCAGGGAGAGAAGGAGGGGGAACCAAGAGGAGCCCGAGGGAGACCCAGCGGGCGACGGGAGGCAGCCGGAAGGGCTGCAGGCGGCCGGGAGGCCGGAGCCGGAGGGGCCGAGGAGACGGGGTGAGGGACAGACGCAGGGACGAAGGAGGGAGTCGGAGGGGAGACCAGGGAAGGGGACGAAGGAGCTGGAAGGGACCCTGGCGAGGGCAAGGAGAGAGGGGGAGCCGCAGCAGACGGCGACGTCCTCCGACACGCCAGAGCGGGAGGACCAGCAGGCGAATGAGGAGCCGCCGTCGGGGGGCCCGCAGGCAACCGATAAGACGCCGGAGGAGGGACCGAGGCAGGGCGACGAGGCCGCGGAGGGGGACCCGCAGACGACAGCCGACCCGGAGGGCCAGGACCCGCAGGTGCCGACCAAGCCCTAGCGCCGGCGAGGGAGGGCGAGCCAGGGGGCTGGGCGGGTGGGACCCCAGCCGTGCGTCTGTGTCCTCTCCCCTTATGGGACACAGACATAAGGACCTGCGGCCGGGGTCGGGCTCGTCGGGGTGAGGGTACCAGAGTCACAGGGGGAGAAGGGACTGGAGTGGGGCCAGGGACTGGAGCTGCAGGCTGCAGAGGGGGCGCCTGCCCGGGAGCTGCAGGCAGGGAAAGCGCCTCGGACGTGGGCGCGGTAGCTGCAGGCAGCGGAGACGGCTGCTCGGGCTCTGGGGCCGCAGGGGGCACTTATTTTATTATATAAAATAAGTGTCACACAACCGGGGTGACATGCCTTGCCTGCTTGTGGGATGAGGAAGACTCAGGGACTGGAAATGGGATTAAAACTGAAGATGTGCTCATTCCTTTGTGTATTTACAAATTTTCCTTCCGTCAGACATGAGGAGTTTGCTGCTATATTTGGCACTAATAGAGATTCTGATGCTGCTATTTTTATTGTCTATTAGTTTGTTATTATTTACAAGTTCTGTTGTGTTTTTGCATTTTTCTCTTCTGGTTAATTAACTGCTGTCTGTTTGCTGTGAAGTATGAGTGTGGTGAGTAAGACTCAGGGACTGGAAGTGGGATTACAACTAAAGATAACATGCTTATTCCTTTTTGTATTGTTTACAAATTTCCTTCCGTCAAACATGAGGAGTTTGCTGCTATATTGTGCACTAACAGAGATTCTGATGCTGCTATTTTTATTGTTTATAAATGTGTTATTGTTTCCAAGTTGAGTATTCAATAAATGCTAAATTGAGAAATTTTGTGTATCGTTTGTTATTATTAGTGTGATATTTTACCATGCAAATAGAGGGGAAAACGTCCAATTATCGGCCAAAAAAAATCAGCAGCATATATCGGCCATCGCCTGACCCTTGACTTGAAAAACCCATATCGGTCGACCTCTAGTAACAGTACATTCTGTCCAATTCATCCATCGAGTTAAGTCACACACCCACTTGAGGGGGCACTCCGGCAGACGTGAGGATGGGGATGTTCTTTCCGCTATAACATCCACTGCAGAAGTACATCTCGCTCCTGTTCACAGGGCTTACTTCAATGATGAAGCAGGGCTGGTTGTCTGGACAAGAAGTTGTCCTGCTGCTGGGTCTCGGTGCCGTTTTTCCACCTAAGCTTGAAGGTGGAAATGTGTTCCAACTTGGTCCCTGGGACTGCAGCATAGCCAAACATCGCGAGCAGCGTCGGCCACACCCACCACCAGAACCATCACACCGTCCTATACACATAAAGAAGAACTAAAACATAGAGTGTTGTGACAATCTATGCGTTAATGTTTGGCAGCATAGGTGATTCATTAAAATTATACCGAAGAATGGAAAATGTGATATTTAGAATATTTTTTGCCATTTAGTAGCTAATTTAAGCACTTACCCAATGCCTCAATTTGTTTTAGGTCAGTAATGTCTGAGCCAAAAGAATGAATGTATGAATTTAATACAATTCACCCACTCCCACCCACACACAAATCTGAAATTCAATTTAAGACACTTCTTAAACATTAGTGCATTAACAAAAAAGGAAAATCTTAAGAGATTCAGTAGGATTTTCTATGTTAGACTTAAGCTAATAGTTCAATAGTTTTTACATATTTCAATATACCAATTTGACTTTAATGTTGAAACAGATGCTAAAACATGGAATAATTTCATAACTAGAGAAACATGTTATTCACAAACACTAGCAAAGGTAGCTTATAGTTAAGCTTACTTAAGTCAGCAAGTCAGGCTACAGTGTGTAAGAATAGTCGTAAACGATAATTTGTCTCAGTCTTACATGACAGAATAAGTAAACAGAAAATATAAAATGGCTGAAACAGCGTCATTAACGCCAGCTACAGTAGAGGCGCAGAAAAGGTGTCATGACTGAAGTATTCCCAAACTCTGGAAGACCGTATGCGAGCCTTTTTTGCCGCGTGTTTCTCCAGAGGCTCCGGAGCTCCGCTGGTTGACACAGCCATGTTGGTTCATGTGCAGGGGGACGAGCGGCAAATTTCTTTTTTGCAGGGTGGTAGGTGATGTCTCATTAATATTTATTAATTTACTTACAAAATGGTGCGGCACTGCATCCAAGCCTGCGGCACTCAGAGTCACAAATACAGTGGAAACCATTTGTAGTAATTACGTCTGTCTGGCTGATTTCCAACTAATTGATATTTGTATATTTATTACATGAATATAAGGTAATATAAGGTAATAGAAGAGGTATTTAATGGTTTTCCATCTGAGGAATTTGCAAAAAACTGCAGTGCATGATGGGTCGGACCTAAAGGCTGCCTTAACGTCCTCATCTGTATGACGACATACATCAAGACTAGGAAGGTGCATAATGTTCATGTCTGGTTGCGTTTGTTGGTCCAGAAAGTAATTCAATTTCGCCATGTAGGTTACGTTCTTAAAAACTGCTTGGATATAGCCCGATTATATGCTGTGGGCCTTTTAATTTCTTTGTTTACCAGGTAGGCTACCTTCTTTAAACTGCGTTTTGTTAGACTACATATTTAGGGAGGTCTTTATAAATTTATAGTAGTCTTCATAAATATGTACATAGTTTAGCCTAACCCAGCCACTTAAGGGAGAAAGCCAGCTCAACTAGGTGTCGGTCCCAAGCCCGGATTAATGGGGAGGGTTGGCGTCAAGAAATAAAGAGACTGTATCTTCACTGCATGACTGATGTCAAAATGTGTGAAATATGTGGTTGTATTAATAAATGCATTAAAGTAGGTTAATGATTCTGTGCTGTCTAAATTGTATAGAAAATTTCTACGTATAGCCAAACAAATCTCCTCCTGTTTGAAAAGGCATAGAAAAAGCAATTTAGCCACTAAAACTTTACAGTTTTTGTGAGGGACAGTCGAATTCTCTCGTTTCTCTCGTCAAGTTTTTTTGTGATCCTGCACCTACACTTTGCCGGCCCCAGGAGGATGGGCTCCCCCTTTGAGTTTGGTCCCTCCCAAGGTTTCTTCCTTCTTGGGAGTTTTTCCATGCTATCGGCGCCTATGGCTTACTCACTGGGGGCTTTGGGTGGGCATGATATAAAGCAAAGCATTTTCCCTCCCAGTTTCCTCCTCTGGTCCACATTGCAGGACCATCAGCCATCAGAAACAGCCAGACGGTCTCCTTCAGCTTCTTTAGTGTCCTTGGAAGCCAAGGCAGTTTTAGGTCTGAGAAGAGGTTTATCAGAAGGACACATATTACGTCGTTTGTCCTGAAATGTAACATGGGGAGGAAAAGTTAAGCGGTTTAGTCAGATTGGAGTCGTTTATTCAGCAGTGGCAGCGCCAGTGACTTAATGCTACAGGTGCTATAGGGGAGTGAGATTATTTAGACCGGGTGCTTTAGCTTTTCAGCTTATGTAGATGGTGTATAGAAGCACACAGCACGATAAGCTACAGCATGGATAAAATAGGATAAAATATGAAATTCTAACGTCTAGCTCACAGAGCCTCTATGTGTACTTTGAAGAAAAAATACACTACAAGTATGCTGTAAAAACCGCAAAAATGTCTTACACAATATACAGATTTTACAGATAGTTAAAGAAAAAATGAAACCAATATTTTGGGGGTGCTGTGGGGGTACTATGGTCATTGGAGGAGGAGCTAGAGCCCCCCCCCCCAAGCTTTTCCTTGGTGCTGCCACTGTTGTTCAGATTAAAAGTAACATTGTCATTAATAAACAGTACTCTGATCAAATTTTTGCATGTACAAACACAATCAAAGTTTAACCACATGTTTAGACACAATTCACACACCTGTTACATTTCCATAATGCTAAGACTCTCTACACTTACTTCATCCACTTTCTTGTTTGGTACACAGTCATTTGATGGATGTGTAAGATCATTACCAGACCGTCTGCTGCAAACTCTACAGTTAATGAATGGCTGCAAAAACACACAGACACACAAAAACAGTATTTAAAGAGTGGTGGGCAATAAATACAGTGAGAGAAGGTGTAGTAAAGATATATCTAATGATTTAAGGCAGAGCTGCTGGAGTGCAGGGTTTAATGACACAGAACAATTTTAGAGGAAAGAGCTTCCAAAGCAGGGTCACCATAAGGCTATATTATACAAAGCAAGTTCATCTAAAAGTATGAACAACAAATCCCGTTTAACTGAACACTGCTCTGTATTAAAATACTGTCCTCCGATCAAGCTAAGTGGTCCTGTAGTTCACTATTTAAAGAGGTAAATTTAAAGGGTAATTCACACTGCACATCTACCCTGCTCTGACCAGGTTTAATTACTGGCTTTCTAATTAAAACAAGAGTTAAGTCCTGCCCTTTCACCACAAAACACCACACTGCCATTTAAGGCTGATTTCAACAATGAGTTTTAGTTAACCTGGCTCGATTGAGTTAACTCTGGGTATGTAAAACCCGCTTTGTAGTACAGCCCACAGGTCTTTAAATAAGGCCAGCTAGGGTTCATAGCTCGAAGCATAATCTACAGGTCACCCCTCAGATGATTAGCATTTGCTTCTGCCTGGTAATCCAGCCTTTAAGCCTGTAAACCTACTAAAATTTGAGAATAAGGTGAAGGAACTGGCTCTTTGAGGCCACCTATGTATTTGTTACTTTATTGTTGGCTAACTTTCCCCCGCAGGGCATCAAAAAAGTTAACATGAACCTAAATTAATTTGCTAACTGATATGTCCAATGCTCACAGTCACAGTGACTCTTTACTTACCCTCTTGTCCATGAAAATACAGTCAGCCCGATGGTCTGTTGCAGTTGACTTTGGACATTTTGTTGCTCTCAAGAGAATCTCAATGTCAATGTATTCACTGCTGATCTAAATCACATAAACACGTTATATACAAAATTGCCTACAACTGTTTTAAAGGCAATATAACAAACAATAATCACCCAAAAAATGGCAAACTGTCACAGACTTGACTGCAGCAGATTCAGAGAGAAACTGTGAGAAGGTAAAATTGACCAGGGCTGAGATATACAACCATCACTTTCATTGTGAAGAGACATTAAGCATCATATGCATTGAAATTAAAACATCAAAATCAATGTGATACTCATTAGTTCAGCTTGCAGATGATGAAAGTTTCACACTTTTGTAAACACTTTCTCAGCAGTTACCTTCGGACGGCCCTGGATGTTATAGAAATTCATGTGCTGACGGGTTCCTTGATGAGCATTTTCGACTGCGAGTTTAATGGCCGTCTTGTGAGTGCAGGGAGACTGTGGTAATCTTGCTGGGCCTCTGTGGAGATAAGCAGAGCTCCATAAGCCAAAACCAGAAGCAGCAGGCGGGTCATCTTCCTCTCAGCTTTGAAGGGAGAAGCAGGACTGAGGACACTGATCTGTGGTCCCCTTATCCAGCACGTCCAGGGGCGTGTCCTTCACTCGAAACAAACAGACCTTTGAACAACATTGGAAAACTCTTCAGGATGAATTGAGGCAGGTGGTCAAGTGGGTTTATTGTTATTTCAGCAATATACACAGTACACAGTGAAAGGAAACATTGTTCCTCCTGGACCACGGTGCAACACAAAGAAGAAAAACAGAAACAACACAAGATGACACAAGTGCGGGCAAGATAGAACTATACAGAGTGAAAGGAGCACAAACAGAGGGAGAAAGTGCAAGATAAACACAAGAGCAACAATACAATACTACAGGACAAGACAGCGCAGTCAAGAACACAGAGTGCAGCCAGAGCTAACCTGAATAGGGGCATCAAGGTTGCCAGGCAGGCAGAGAAACAGAAAATAGAGGTCTACTTCACATACAACAACCCACAGTGGGTGTGGCAGGGAATACAACACATTACAAACTTCAAAGGCAACAACACCGTCACTGTTAACAGCAACGCCCTTTTAGCAAAGGAGCTAAACAGCTTCTTTGCTCGTCTGGAGGAACACAGAGCAGACATAGCCACACTGCCCCCTCCCCCAATCTCCAGCACTCACAGACTCCCTCTGCAGGAACACCACGCGAGAAGGCACATTGCATCTCTAGGTGTGTGGAGTTTAAGACAAGGCAAGTGATGCTACGATAATATAATTCCTTGGTAAGACCCCACCTAGAATATTGTGTGCGGGTTTGGTTACCATACCTTAAGAAGGACATTGCTGCCTTGGAAAAGGTGCAACGTAGGGCAACGAGAATGATTCCTGGTCTTAGAGGAATGTCTAATGAGGAGAGGTTAGCTGAGCTGAATCTGTTTAGCCTCGAGCAAAGGAGACTAAGGGGGGACATAATCCAGGTGTTTAAGATTCTAACAGGTCTGGATGCTGTTCAGCCAAATGGCTATTTCAATGTTAGTTTAAATACCAGAACTCGTGGCCATAAGTGGAAATTAGCTGGAGAACATTTTAAAACGAATTTGATGAAGCATTTCTGTACACAGCGTGTAGTTAGAGTATGGAATAGTCTTCCTGTTATTGTAACACAAGCTAAAACCCTGGGTTCTTTTAAATCAGAGCTAGATAAGATTTTTGAGCTATTAGCTAAGTTCTCCTCAAAGGAGCTTGATGGGCCGAATGGCCTCCTCTCATTTGTAAATCTCTTTGGTTCTTATGAGTCAGCTTACAGAGATGAGGTCCAGAAACTGATAGGTTGGAGTTCAGCAAACAATTTGGCACTAAACAGCACAAAGACAAAGGAATCACTGACTTCAGGAAGGATGGAGGCGACACTGGCCTGCCTAGATGGATGGATGGATGTTTTTATTGACATTGTAAGTACAATGAGATTTAGTTTGGAACGCGCCAGCAGCTACACAGTATATTTACAATTATATAGATTGTGAGGCATAAAATAAGGTGTGAGTAATATAACATAACGACATAATATAAGTAATCATTAATTAATCATTACAGATGGTATGAGGTGTGAACCGCTAGGCTGCTATGGCATGTTTGGTATCAAACCGATGGAAAATCACTCCAGTTTCCAAATCTGGTCAGTGGTTACCACGAAAGTGAATATATCAAAAGTTACACCAGCCTAACGAAAATCATCAATACAAGGGAAATCACTCTGGTCATAAATCTCAAAAGGACTGATACAGACCCCCTTCCGAAAGCCCGCCAAATGGATGGTCAGCCATTGGTCCAGGAGTCGAATTCCTGGTCACTCCTATTCACGAACTTTACACTATAAAACCTGGCACCTCAGAACAAAGCCAGGAGAGGAGAAACAGAAGGGAGGAGAAAACAAAAGACCATCAGCACGAAGAGAGGCAGAGAACATCAGCCCAAGAGAAGAGAAGCCCACAAGAAGCCCTCCTGAAGCCTATCAGTGAAGACCCAGCTGGACAGAGAACTGCAACCAAGCCCAAGCTTCACCAGGAGAGGGAATCAGAGGGGCTCCACTCCAACAACCGCTGCAAACACCGCGCCTCCCTGAGTGCCATCACCCATCAGCTCATCAGCCTCCGCAACCAACTGCCAAGACCCCCCCCCCCCCCACTCTGCAACCAAGTAAACAAACTTCCTTTCATTTATAACAACCTAAACTCCTATTCACCTGCTATATTACTTTAGGACAGTATTTCCACAAATTGCTTGCTTTGCAGAACAGTATTTTCCCTTTTAAGGTTACTCATTTTAAATCTGGTCATTGCATTTTCATGATTACATTGTTTGTGTCCACTCCGTTATTTCGTGTTTATTGTTTGTTAGGTGTAATGTCTGTCTTATGTTAGTTATAGGAATAAATGCATGTCTTTTACACAACTTCAGCCTCCGTTCATTGAGTGCTCACAAGAATCCCTGCCTGTGCGATCTACGCTCTGAAACCTCAAATTCGCCTGAAATATCGCGAGACTCTCTCTCATTGGCCGTGAGGGGAGCTTCGCTACCGATCGTTTACATTACCTGGTGACGCAGCTCGTTGGACAAGCCTTCTATTCTAACCCAGGTTATTACGTGATACTGGTTATTAATGAGTTCCATTTAAGTCACACATTAACAGACTCACGGTGTTTCGCAATTGAGTTTGAGCCGACCATTCAGCATAAAAATTGGTTAATAATCACAAGGCACAAGGTTTAAACTTATTCTGAGCACACAATTTAAACTTTTTATGACCGAACGTGCAGTGAAGAAGCGCTACTGTCAACTGGTTGCAAAAGTCGCACTCATGGCAATCTGAAGGCATTTAAGCGGGATCATATGGGCTTATTATAGTTATTTTTATTTCTATTATTAGTAGTTATATTATTTTGTTTTATTTTCGGTGATTTCATTGTAGTTCTTTCGTATTAAACTGCAGTAAACTTTAACCCTATGTCTGACGAGATTCTCAGATGTAGCGCTTTGTTTCCAGGTTCAATTCGGACGAGTGTCTCCGTTTCTATATATCCTGGGAGAGATCTCTCTATTAGCGAACGGGAATACTTGTTATGAGGTTCTAACCTAAATTATGTTGCGCTTGGACATAAGACCGATAGCTTAGTTACCTATCAGGATCATACTCGTATGTGTGTGCCTGCTTTAGACAAAGCAAGTTTAACACAACTTTGCGCTGTGAGCCAAGTGTGTGTCATTTAGAAATTGGGAGTCTCCTGTGCTTGAGACCCGCCGTGGTTAAGCACCATTTGCGACGAGATATAGTGCACTCACAATTTAAATCTGTCGCCGTAACGCGTGCGCCGTCTCGCTTCAGTAATTGTTTTAAGGGGTGATGACGAAGATGACGAATTTACTTTCCTGAAGAGGAGCAGGATGGGTCACGCGTTCTGTAAGATTTGTCTCCCACGGGGAAGGAACGATGTCAGTCGGCATGAAAAATCCAAGTCATTAGTGAATGACAGAGCCGCATGAGTGAACATGAAAAATTAATAGAAAATAAATGACAAATGGTTATTTTATATTTTATATATTTTATATATTTATATTTATATTATATTTTATATAATTTATATTATTTTATATTTCCTGTCTTAAAATGTAAGGGATACACATGGTCATTTCCGTTGTTTCCTGTTTCCTGCGAGAGTGATACTGACTGCTAGCGCGCGAACTTTGAAACCATAGATATCACCTAAATAATAATTCGAGTTAAGTCATTGGGAAAAAGCTTCGCAAGATTAATAATCCTCCAAAATAAATAAATAAAATTTCCCAGACCCCGACGGATTAATCACCTACGCAAGTACCGACCCACGATCTTCGTTCAATTAAGAAGGTGCTTCCAGCCTTACAGCCTCAGTTTACGTAAGTACAACGCCATGTCTACTGTTCCGTGTTCTGAGTGTAATATGTTTAGCTATTCTTCTCCAGTCATTAGCGGTATTTATACATGTGAGAAGTGTCAGTTAGTCGCTAGACTGACGGAGAAGATTGTAGTGTTAGAGGGACGTATCCGGACGTTACATAACATTCAGGAGAATGAGAGTTTTATTGACTCAGTATTAGCGGCTCCGGATATGTCCGCGATAGCCAGTAAGTCTCCCCCTGCTCCGGCAGCAGAGCCTTCGCAGCAAGGCGAGTGGGTGACGACCCGGCGGCATAGTCGCAAATCCAAACCAAACTTACACCGGCACCATTCGCCTATCCGCGTTTCCAACAGGTTCTCCCCACTCAGTGAAACTCCCACTGAGACGCCTGTTGAAAGTGCTCTAATAATTGGTGATTCTATTCTAAGAAACGTGAGAGTAGCGACTCCAGCGACCATTGTAAATTGTCTCCCGGGTGCCAGAGCGACCGACATCTCGGCAAATTTAAAAGTGCTGGCTAAAAGTAAACGTAAATACTCTCAGATAGTTATCCACGTCGGCACTAATGATGTCCGATTGAGGCAATCGGAGATCACAAAGGCAAATTTTAAAGAGGTGTGCAACATTGCGAAGAAGATGTGTGTGTCAGTAACGTGCTCTGTCCAGACTAAAAACTCAAGTCCAGACTAAAAACACACCTGTTTAGTTTAGCGTATAGGGACACTAGTTCTAGCCCTAGCTAACTCTTCACTCCCAGGCAGACCTGTAGTGTGAGGTGTAGAGCTGGGTGGGGATCGGTGCCATTGGCTTTGGATGAACTGGATTGTCAGTGCTGTCACTCTAGCTTTGCAATCTCTTGTGGAACTGGAGTGCTGACATTTCAGGGACTCCCCATGCCGGCATTCCCACTTGCCTCTCCCTCCTACTGATGCTGCCATAGCCATATCTGCCGGAGCTTGCAGATTGCACTTCATATTGTACTCACCTAGCTTTTAGCACTGCCAATAGCCTCCTCTACTATGCCTAATTGTACATTTTATTTCCCCTACTCCTCCTGGGGGTGATGCCTGGAGACCTCAATCTATCAAGATATCCAGCACACCCGACCACCACCAGTGACGTCCCTGCATCCAGCTCGCCGTTCTGATCTTCCATGTATGACCCGCTGCCTTACCTCTGGTTGCCTGGCAATTGGAAGAAGACTCGGCTTCGGCATTGGCTTATCTTCCTTGCTCTCCTCTCTCTATTTGACTATCCCTGCCGGCCCCTGGAGGATGGGCTTCCCCTTTGAGTCTGGTCCCTCTCAAGGTTTCTTCCTTCTAGGGAGTTTTTCCTTGCCACTGTCGCCTATGGCTTACTCACTGGGGGCTTTGGGTGAGGATACTGTAAAGCGCTTTGAGACAATGTAATGTTGTGATAATGCGCTATATAAAAATAAATTTGTTTGTTTGTTGTTGTTGATACTGGAGCCTGGTTGCGGTGGTGGGATGGCTCACGGCGGGTGCCGGAAAATTTCCTTTATTTTCAAATCCAAACCTTGACAGGTATGCTGCTGTTCCAAATCATGGGTGCATGTTACAAGTGCGGAACATATTTTAACTTAGTACTAACTTAGCATCATATTTGATCTGATTCGACTGAATATCCCAGGTTTCCATCTCTCATGCATCTGGTGTGACGTGTTTTCAGACTCTCAGGCTGGCGCAAAGAAATCTTACGGAATTGAACGTCTCACTCCGGCCAGCTGACCAAAGTTGGTAACCTTGGTATTGTGTGTAGGAGATTCGGTATAACTATAATTTCGTTCTCCATTTACATGCCCGTAGTGTCTTTAAGTGTTATGTAGTTTTGCCTGAAACGCAAAAATAAAACAAAGCAATTAAAGCCGTAAGTGGCTCAAATTGTGCTGTAGCGATTGAAGAACTTTTGTCGGAAGTTGGATTCGAACCCACGCCTTACTTGGGAGAACAGAATACCAGAATAGAGTAGGTTAAGTCCAGCCTTGGCTTCCAAGCTGACGTTTTTCTACATATGTGCTTGTGTATCATGGACAGTAAGAGGGGGCAGGCAAGGAGAGAATTTCTCTCTTTGGGGATCAATAGAGTGTTGTTATTATAACGTCTAAAAAGTATGATGGTCTGTCGATAAATCAATAAGAAAATAAATGAAGTCGTTTTCGCGAACACGCTGGAAAAGCCAGGGGCCGGACCGACTGTAGGGGGCGTGGCCAGAGACAGCCATCTCAGGCTGTCAAGTCTCCCGTTTTGGCCGGGAAACTACCGTATTTTACTTCTCTTTCCCGCCGTCCTCCCGTATTAGTATTTTCCCGTAAATCTCCCTTATATTATATAGTTGCTGGATAGTGTAGTGGTAAGATCGCCGCCTTTCACACGGGAGACCGGGGTTCGAATCCCGGTTGTGGCCAAAAATATATTTTATATATTTTATATATTTATATTATATTTATATTATATTTTTTATATATTGTATTATATAGTTGCTGGATAGTGTAGTGGTAAGATCGCCGCCTTTCACACGGGAGACCGGGGTTCGAATCCCGGTTGTGGCCAGAAACAACTGCTATCACAACTAGAGATTGATGAGGTACAACACGATTGCTACGACAAGGGGGAGCCAGGACGACAGGTCAGGGGGGAGATATCATCATCCCCACATTCCGAGATTGGGTACCAAGCCCCATATATATTAGTAGGCTGAATACAAGAGCAGCTGACCTGAGAAATAAGAAATAAGCTAAGCTGGAAACCTGGACCCTCCGACCAAGAATGCGTGAAGTACCCTCAGAAGGTCTACTAGAAGATGTACGTAGAAGACAGATCAGCTGATCTACACCACAGCAACAGTAAGATTTGAAGGACCCGGCATGAAAAATAGAATAGTTCTCGTCATTAGTGAACATGTGTCTCGTCATTGTGTATCATGGACAGTAAGAGGGGGATCAATAGAGTGTTGTTATTATAACGTCTAAAAAGTATGATGGTCTGTCGATAAATCAATCAGATAAATAATGAAGTCGTTTTCGCTGGAAAAGCCATCTCAGGCTGTCAAGTCTCCCGTTTTGGCCGGGAAACTACCGTATTTTACTTCTCTTTCCCGCCGTCCTCCCGTATTAGTATTTTCCCGTATTTTCCCTTATATTATATAGTTGCTGGATAGTGTAGTGGTAAGATCGCCGCCTTTCACACGGGAGAGACCGGGGTTCGAATCCCGGTTGTGGCCAAAAATATATTTTTATATTTTATATATTTATATTTATATTTATATTATATTTTATATAATATATATATCATCATCCCCACATTCCGAGATTGGGTACCAAGCCCCATATATATTAGTAGGCTGAATACAAGAGCAGCTGACCCTGAGAAATAAGAAATAAGCTAAGCTGGAAACAGATCAGCTGATCTACACCACAGCAACAGTGATCCTTGAGCTGGAGCCGGACCGTCTTTGAAGACTCCGTAAATCTCCGTATAATAATATATATCTACGGAACGAGAAAGCAGAGAACAAGAACAAGATTTGTAAATGTAAGATTTGAAGGACCCGGCATGAAAAATAGAATAGTTCTCGTCATTAGTGAACATGTGTCTCGTCATTGTGTATCATGGACAGTAAGAGGGGGATCATAGAGTGTTGTTATTATACGTCTAAAAAGTATGATGGTCTGTCGATAAATCAATCAGATAAATAATGAAGTCGTTTTCGCGAACACGCTGGAAAAGCCAGGGGCCGGACCGACTGTAGGGGGCGTGGCCAGAGACAGCCATCTCAGGCTGTCAAGTCTCCCGTTTTGGCCGGGAAACTACCGTATTTTACTTCTCTTTCCCGCCGTCCTCCCGTATTAGTATTTTCCCGTAAATCTCCCTTATATTATATAGTTGCTGGATAGTGTAGTGGTAAGATCGCCGCCTTTCACACGGGAGACCCAGCGGGGCCGGTCGCGTATAGCCATAACACAGTGGCAGCCAATGAAATTGAAGGATTTTTTTTGCGAAGCGAAGAGACCCTCCCCGGCGCTGCAAAATTCTCCGTTAATGATTTTTTTTTCTGATACATTTCAAGTTAGATTGAAATGCTAATCATTTTGAGGCATGTTTTCAAAAAAGCATGAACAAATTTCTCCATTTCTTTGTAATCACATTCATCCATTATTCTTCGTTTTCTTGATATTGATGTATTTAATAAACAGCTTAAAACTATGGTTACAATTTTATTTATTTATTTATTTATGTCGCTGTGGTAATTAAACAGACATAGACAGTTATGAATAAAATGTATTGTTTATTGAGTCTATTTACACAGAAAGAGACAAGTACTCAGGTTCTCATACTCAGGGGTATGATAAGATATACATCCATCCATCCATCCATTTTCCAAACCGCTTATTCTACTGGGTCACGGGGGGTCCGGAGCCTATCCCGGGAAGCAATGGGCACGAGGCAGGGAACAACCCAGGATGGGGGGCCAGCCCATCGCAGGGCACACTCACACACCATTCACTCTCACATGCACACCTATGGGCAATTTAGCAACTCCAATTAGCCTCAGCATGTTTTTGGACTGTGGGGGGAAACCGGAGTACCCCCCACGACGACATGGGGGAGAACATGCAAACTCCACACACATGTGACACAGGCGGCGACTCAAACCTGGGTCCCAGAGGTGTGAGGCAACAGTGCTAACCACTGCACCACCATGCCACCCCCAAGATATACATTACCGCTCAAAAGTTTGGGATCACATGCAAATTTCTTTGTTTTCCAAAGAAAAACACATTTTCATGCAATTCACAAAATTTTATCCACATCTACATATAGAGGCCTATTATCAGCAACTGGCAGTCCTCTGCATCAATCTCCTGGTATGTCTGACTGCTTATTCTTTAAATATTGCTAACACATTTTGGAGGTTTGGTTTGGGTCATTATCCTTTTGTAGGATAAAACTGACCCCAATCAAGTCTTGTCACAGGGTATATAATTGAACGGTAGTGTATGTCAAATATTAAATAGATGAAATGATTAATTTTCTTAAACAGCAGTGTTAATGCATGCATTTTGTAGCATGTTAACAAATGACTCATTGAATCCTGAATCAAAACAAAAAGCATAATTAAAAATAGCATTGTTATGACAATACTAACAGTGATGCTGCAGCATTTTAACAACTGTCAGATAGTTAGACATACAGTACCAGTCAGTAATTTGGACACACCACTCTGCCTACAAAGGGACTGGGTCATATTACCTGGATACTTGAGCTAAACCCAGTAGAAATGTTTTTCAAGGAGTCTGACCAGAGAGTTAAAGAAAATCGGCTGAGTGCTCAGCATATATGAGACGGCTCCTTCAGGAGAGCTGGAAAAGCATTCCAGGAGGCCACCTCATTAAACTAGTATAAAGTAGAAAGCAGGATCAGTCAGTCCCTGGAGCAGCTGGGGTTAAGGGCCTTGCTCAAGGGCCCAATGGTGGGATCACTCGGCAGCCCTGGATTTGAACCGGCAACCTTCTGAGTTCCAACAGAATTGTCCCCCCCAACAAATTATTTTTTTTAAATAACTTTTCTGAGTAGTGCATAATTCCATGTGTATTACTTTATAGTTTATGATGTCTTTATAAATATTACAAAATGTAAAGAATAGTACAAAGAAACAATTCTATAGGTAGGTGTGCCCAAAACTCCTGACTGACGCCGTAACACTTTCTTAGACTCACCACACTGGTTGAGGTGGTGATGAGACAAGAGAGATTTAGCCAGTGGATAGGGAATGATTAATAGGACAGATCTGAAAGGGTCACGATGGGGAATTTAGCCATTGGGGTAACTGCCCCACACTTTGAGAGATGCTCAGGGATAATTTATGACCTTAGAGAATCAGGAACAAACAAGGAACATATTAACCATATGTTAAAATGCTGCAAGTGTATATTCAAACAATACTGAACTATAAAGAATATAAAACAATCTTTACTTTTTTTGTTTTAAAAAAAAAACTATGCTTGCCACTTCTTTAAGAAAACCTACCTAACAGCGGCAATTTTTACAATCTGATTGTAACCCACCTGTTGCCATGCATTATTTGTCAGTGAAAAATGAGCCCAGACACAAAATAGCTGTTCTTAATAAAAGTGGACAGAGTGTATATGGAAAACATTTACAATTTTTACAAATAACGCTGCTCTTGAAGTAGCAGGTAGTGTGTTACTTTTTTCTCTCCGCTGACCAACGCTGCTTTTCAGCCTCATAAAAAGGAGATTTTTGAAACTCCCTCCAGGTCATCTCTGGCTGCATAGTCTTGAACAATGGAACAAACAGAACACAGGCATCAAAACGGGCCTGAACGTGGCCAAAACAAGATGAATAATAAAGAACTTGGATGAAAAATTCTGATCATGACATCCAGAATTATCCTCCATAATTGAAGGGAAAGAACCTTTAGCATCATGGACTCCAACAACTTGCAAACCTGAAAGCAAAGTGAAAAAACCACAAATGAACCACAAATAATATTGATTCCTTAATTTATACTGAATCCTGAAGAGTGACTGTTTGTGTGTGTGCATGCATATGAGATTCTCACTCATCGGGCCTTCGGTTTTGGAAGGGGACCAACAAAGCATCATCCTCTCCAATTCCTCATCTTCCTCTATTTCTATAAAACAAAATAGATATGAATAAAAGACATAATCAATGCACAGAACCACATATATGAAACTGTCAGCCAACCTGGAGGATTAGTAGAAGTGTCTGGAAGTGCTGGTCTTGAGGGAGCAGAAGCCTCCAGTGTCATCTGAAGATTGCTGTGCTTCAGCCTCAGGTACTGCTGTAGTCGGTACATTTTGCTGCCTGGTACGCATTGTTGTTTGAGGATAACAGCCTCATACCCATCATCCCTACTGTCCCAAATATCCTTCCAGGTCTTGCCAGCACGGACTCCAAACCCAACCAAATTCTCATCCTCACTTTTGACAGGTGGTAGTTGACAGGCGTAAAGAAACACAGAAGGGCATGGAATTATAAACAAGAATTCTGTGATCTGACACCTTTGCCATTTGGGTAGCAAAGTAAGTGTAATAGCTTCTAACTGACTTGCTTTAACCTAAAACAAGGTTTGTTTGAACAACTTTAGTAGGTTTAATACTTAACGATTATGTGAGGAATTCTTTAATATCCAAGTTAACGGCAATGCCAGCAAACAATATGCAATAAAAAAGTTGTAGTTAAATATCAATGACTTACAGGAAAGTTACCGTCACAGTACCTTGCATATAGGAACGTGCAGAATTAGTATATGTATAATACACTATATATATAAGGTTAGTTTATAAACGTAATCCAGTTTATTCTGTCTCATCTGCCTAGACTCATTCTACTTGACCAGTGTATGCTCGTTTTACTGCAAATTACTCGTTTTCCCATAAATGGACACTGTCTAGCTTAATAAATGTACTGCTTTACCGGGCCACTAATAAAAGATACTTTTGGATTCCTCACGATGAGTGGAATTCTTATAAACGGTACCCGCCTTAATTTCCAAAGTCAAACATGTTTTTATTTAAATTGTGCATTAAAAATTGAATATTAATTATTAAATATTTCAAAAGCAATGCTACCTATGGAGA
>NW_026043561.1:0-35956 GCF_023856365.1 Brienomyrus brachyistius
ATCATTAGGAGCACTTTTATGGCGTAAGGTAAAGGAGCATAGCGGCCTGAAAGACGAGGCAGGACGCGAGCTAGTGAAAGCGAGGGTGTTACAACGGGGAAAGTGGAGAAAAGAGGGAGAGAAACAGGAGCAGGAGAGGCGAGCGTGGGCATTACGACACAACTTTGCCCTTATTGGCTTAAGATTTTAGTTACATACATGACGTTTGTATATCTGCTATTTCTCCCGAGAAGCAGGTAAAGCGGTAACTGCTTTTCAATTAATTTACTTGGTAAAATTAAATTTAAATAAATGATATGAATATTGTAATAGTACTCGTGAGCTTTGTTTGTTGTTAGTTACTATAATGTTGCGCTGCTTTATTTGTTTAATCGTCTTGTCTGTGAAGACATTCAAGTTAATCAAATAAGAACTGCACTGTACACTGTACATGACCATAAAAACTTTGAATCCTTGAAATAAATGTTTTTGATCTTTTCCTTGGCAGTTATCTTTTTACACAGGGCCTCTATGTACACAATAGTTATTTTTTTCACGACTAACAGTATGGATCAGGAGTTGGTTATTGTAAAAGAAGTAATGTGCATGCAGGTGATATTTGTATAGATTTATATTTACCCCTAGGTGATAAGTTTGACAGTCATTTCTTTTACCGTTTGGCCTCTCGGTTGAACATAATAGTGGCGCGAGCAGCTCCACTTGGTTTTTTAAAAATACTCAGCCATGAACTTTTGGTGAACTCAGGTGAATCCCTTCCTTCAGTAGTAAACCTTGGTAGTTTCAGCCGTTTACACATTGTCTCACTAAAAGGTTGATAATATATTTGTCCTTTTACATAGTGATAAAATATACGCGATAAAAATGTGAATATTCATAGATTCAGGACTAACAAAGTAGCTAACAGAAACTCAGACTAACAAAAGGTGCAAATACATACTCAGTTGGTTCCATTGTGTTGATTACATTATAATGTTTACATTGTAATGATTATATCATGGATATTTGGCATACTTTTTATAAAATCGTAATTCTTATATTCTGCGTTATATAGTGCTAAATAATATTCCATAGATGGATGGACTTTATTAATCCCCGTGGGGAAATTGTGTTTTTTATGTCTCCCTCAACTTACTCTTTGTGGAGTAAGTTGTCCGCGAAGTGCAGCTACCTGTTGGGGCGCCCAGGGAGCTGGGGGTTAAGGGCCTTGCTCAAGGACCCACAGACGTGCTGAGGCTGGGTTAGTTTCAACTGGTGACCTCATTACAGGCACAAGGACTGACCCCTGCCCCCCAACTGTGTATGAGTAGCATTTATGCTGTTTCTTGAGTGTGAGCTAGTACATAAACCAGCTAGTGCTCACCATTGCAAAAATACTCTAGCTTTCTGTCATACACATTTTTTTATTTTCTTACATTGTCCGTTTTTGTTCATAGTCTGTAATATTCTGAATAACGACAATGTAGAGGAAAAACAGATTAAATTCTCCTTGTTTGTAATTTCCCCATGTAATCCACTGCCTTGTGGTAAGAGGTGCAAAAGTCAGACGCGTTGAATGATGAGGATACGATATTGAGTTTAGTTCTTGAGAGGATTTATTCATATGATATTTTAACACACAGTACTTTGAACTGGTTTGTTTGGCGCAAAAGGGCCGATATGCAGACACCATCACACATGGCAAATACGGTCAATGACTGTTTCACTTTGCACCTTCAGCCCTGAGCCGCGTAATCTCAGCACCTTTAATAACAACCATTGCTGCCTCCTACAGGTGGGAATACACTTAGACAATAGTAAATATCACTAAGGCAGGCAAGTACCTCTCGTTTCAAGTGTTGCAATACTATATAACATTATATTATAAACAATAAATACGAATAAATAAAAACATTAAACAAATAAACATAATCAATAATATTCATGAATAATTATGCTTAATATACAAATAAAAGAATAGCTCCTGCAGATGATTTCAGATAACTACTGGAACAATGAGTTCTGGAGGGGAGCAAGCTCTGTTACATGCTATAGAAATGTTGATCTGATTCCTTTCATTATCAGATTGTTACCACTGTTAAAAACCACAGATATTGTATTCTGATTGTATGCATTTCCTTATTAGGGCATGTCAGTTACTTCTGTTAAAAAATCCGTTTATTCTGACGTCGTAAATTTCCTGATCAGAGTTTACCCTCTTTAAAGTGATGGAGGTCCACTTGTGCCAAAGATACATCGATATGCATATGAGATTTCGTTTGTGCCAAAAATATGTAAATAGCACACAGTCCATGTCGACTGAGCATGTGACAAAGAATTTTTCTGTGACAATTCTATTTTGTCAATGAGTTTGTCTGTGGAGCCCCTGAAGGGACCTAATGGTGTCCGCTAATTAGATACCCAGAAATAAACTGTGTGGCTCCTGCCCAAGCATTGCTGCCCAAACAGCAGCTTCCTCCTTATGCCACCGAGGGAGGAGTAGCCAGTGGTTCCCCTGCCCCTTCCCCTCTCCCCCCTGCAGACGAGGATCATAACCATTCAGCACCCGACTCTACCTCCTTCTCGGTGAAGAAGTGCCGTGGCGAAACGCTCAGGCAGCAGGACGAGGTAGCAGAAATTCTTGCCCCTATGTTGGTATGTCCAAATCCTCAAGGGGGAGATAAGGTTTGCTCATCTGACACTGTAGATGAAGGAGTTGAACATAAGAACATAAGAACTATACAAACGAGACGAGGCCATTCGGCCCATCAAGCTCGCTTGGGGAGAACTAAACTAATAGCTCAGAGTCGTTAAAATCTTATCTAGCTCTGATTTAAAGGAACCCAAGGATTCAGCTTGCACTACATTATCAGGAAGACTATTCCATACTCTACACGCTGCGTAAAGAAGTGCTTCCTTAAATCCAGCTTGAAATGTTCTCCCGCTAATTTCCACCTATGGCCACGAGTTCGTGTATTTAAACTAATGCTGAAGTAACTATTTGGTTGAACAGCATCCAAACCTGTTAGAATCTTATATACCTGGATCATGTCCCCCCTCAATCTCCTTTGCTTGAGACTGAACAGATTTAGCTCAAGTAACCGTTCCTCGTATGACATTCCTCTAAGACCAGGAATCATTTTTGTGGCCCTACGCTGCACCTTTTCTAAGGCCACAATGTCCTTTTTAAGATATGGTGACCAAACCTGCACACAATATTCTAGGTGAGGTCTCACCAAGGAATTGTATAATCTTAGCATTACCTCCCTTGACTTAAACTCCACACACCTGGAGATATACCCCAACATCCTATTGGCCTTTTTTATTGCTTCCCCACACTGGCGAGAATGGGACATGGAAGCATCAACATACACACCAAGGTCTTTCTCATGATCAGCTACCTTTATTTCAGTGACACCCATGAAATACCTGTACTTTATATTTCTGCTCCCTAGATGGAGTACCTTATATTTATCGACGTTAAATTTCATCTGCCAGGTATCGGCCCAGTCACTAATTAAATCAAGATCCCGCTGTAGCTGCTGAGCCACTAATTCAGTATCTGCTACACCACCCACCTTGGTGTCATCTGCAAATTTCACCAGTTTACTGTATATATTGGTATCCATATCATTTATGTAAATTAGGAACAATAGTGGTCCTAAAATCGAACCCTGCGGTACCCCACTATGAACGCAAGCCCACTGTGAGTTGAAGGACATTGCCAGTGACCTGCTGGACCCCAGGCAGAACAGGCCTCACCATGCGACAGCCCTTCAGAGACTGGTCCTCCTGCGCATGGACTGGGGCATGATGCATCAGTTTAAACAGGAGCCTGGTAAATCCTGCGAGTGCTACACCAAGCGACTGATGGCAGCATTCTCCAACTACAGTGGGATGGACTCCACAACGGACCGAGAGTGTATGTGATGTAAAATACACTAAGATAGGTAAAAACTCTTTTGTGGACTAAGTAAAACAAACATTTTATGTTCTAGTTTTCTTAAAACTACTGAAACAAATAATTGGCTACACTGCAGTTCCGCTGTTTTGTTTGGCACCCCTGCATGTCGTGCATTGTGTGGAAAAAACCTGAAGGCTGAGGAATGTTACGTAACACAGCTAGAATGTAAAAACTCTCTCTGGTGTAATTCACTGCATAAAACCAATGGTGTTAAGTGTGATGTCTTCTTCATAACACTCCCTGATGTTTGTGTCCGTGACCATGAGATAGGGTGGGCTGCTTTTCTTCCTTCCTTTGACTAGTATTCCTCCTAAATTGTTCATCTGTATTTGCTGCATTGGTACTTGATGTGCGTGTGCCTTGTGTCACGATCGCCATTTAACGGGAGCGGCGGACGGGCAGGAAACAGGCAAGGCAGGCAGGATACGGGGATTTATTAGGAACACGGGGTGCAGGAAACATCTCACGCAGACGGACTTCAATGACGGACACTGAACTCTAGTAAGACATGAACTCAAATAGACAGGACTGATTGAAAATAATCGGACACAGCTGGGTACGATCAGGGAAGCACACGTGGATAATCAGGGGGCGTGGCACACACGGTGGTCAGACTGTCCGGGACCTCCTCGGGGACTAGGGCAGGAAAGTCTGGAGCTGGGTCAGGGACAGGAGTGGGGCCAGGAACAAGAGCCCCAGGGGGCACAGTCATTTGAGGCGGAGGGAGCGCCTCGGGCGTGGGCTCTGGGGCCGCAGGGGGCAGCGGAGGCGGCTGCTCAGGAGCTACGGGCAAAGCAGGCGGCGGCTGCTCGGGCTCTGGGGCCGCAGGGGGCAGCGGAGGCGGCTGCTCGGGCTGCGCAGGAGCTATGGGCGACGAAGGCAACTGCTCAGACGCTGTAGCAGGAACCCAGGACTTTATGCTCAGCCCACTGCTGTTAACTCCGATGACTCACAACTGAGCAGCAATGCACATTTCGAATTCCATCATCAACATCAGGCAGATGACAAGACTGTTGTGGGTCTCATCAATAAAAACGGTGACTCAGCATACAAAGAGGAAGTGTGATGACTATCGGACTGCTGCAGAGCCAACAACCTGTCTCTGAATGTTGACCAAAGAGATGGTTGTTGACGTTAGAAGAACACAAAACACAGAGTGACCACTCTCTGCTGCACATCGATGGCTCATCTGTGGAGATCGTAGAGAGTACCAGATTCCTTGTTGTCCATCTGGCGGAGAATCTCACCAGGTCCTTCAACATCAGCTCCATAGTAAGGAAAGCACAGCAGCACCTCTACTCTCCACGGAAGCTCAGAAAAGCCCATCTCCCATTCTCACACTCTATTGGGGAACTGTTGAAAGCACCCTGAGCAGCTGCATCACGGTCTGCTTTGAGAACTGTGTCGCCTCAGATCACAAGTCCCTACAACAGATAGTGATGACAGGTGAGAAAATCATTGGGAGTATCGTGTTAGAGAAATATGTACTTTTTTTATCATCATTTTGCTAGACGCTTAGAAACAACACCCTGCCGCAGCTTGATCTTAATTGAGCAATAACACGTCTCAAGAACTGTCGCTTGAATATTTCCACCCCATATATGGTGACAAACAATGTTCAATGTCAGTTGCATATCCTGTTTGTGTACCTCAATAAAAGACACTGCGAGGGGAGTTACTCTTTCGAAGTTGGCTGAGTTCGACTGAGAGGCTGACACCTCGAGGTCAGGACCGGGCTTCCCTTTGTAAGGAAAAGTGGTAAAAATGTCCCAAGGTTCTTGGTTGATCATTTGAATGCAGACAATGTTAGGAATTTATGATCATGGGGGAAGCCAGGGAGAGAATGGGGGTTCCAGTTGGCACCACTATGGTGATAAGGATAAGATAAGGTGATAAGAATTGAATTACAATGATCATAAAAGTCTCCACCCTGTCCTGTCCCGTCCCTGTCTCAGGATCCTCACACTCCAGGGGGTCACTCTTTATATGTAAATTCACTCACAACACCTACACACAACACCTTGGTGGGGAGGGCCTTTTTGGGTATAAAGGGGGGTGAAGAACTGTCTTCAATTTGTATCTGAGCTGCCTTTCAGTACCCGGTGTGTCTCTACACTGTATTACATTGTATTATTTTTGCTGTTCAATAAACCATCATTTTGCTGAAACTGCGGAGACTCTGCAAGTGGATTCCCTACACCTTGCAGCAAGTAAAACGTCATCACAGCTGTCTGTGTTGTTCTGTGTTCAGAGACTGGTTTGTTTCCAGCGCATCTTCAGAAGAAGATAACCCTAACATATCTCTCCCCTCCATCACAGATATTCACACCACACACTGCATCCGCAAAGCCACCACCATTGTGGATGACCCCACCCACCCCTCACATTATCGTTTCACCCTCCTGCCTTCTGGAAATAGGTCCCGGAGCATTCGGGCCTTCACAGCCAGACTCAAACAGCTTTATCCCCCATGCCGTCAGACTACTGAACTCTCAGGGACTAATCTGATACCACACACACATACACTCATTAACACACTTTATTATTTAACTACTATTTTTTATCTTATTGTCGCCATGTTTACAGTTACTTTTATTTATTTTTATTGCTACCTCATTGGACAACCAAACTGCGCCTTCTCAGTACTGGGTTTACTGTGCTGTTTGTGCTCGTTGGTGTCAGTTGTCCTCTCTTTTTGCACTGTCCTGCAATGTTTGCACAGTTTTTGCTCATTATGCACCATACAGTATGTTGCTAGGTTGGTATGTGTTAGTCTTCTGTTAATTTAAGTAGCACCTTGGTCCGAGGGAAACAGTTTCTTTTGTAACTGTACTATACTCAACTGTGTAAAGTTAAAAATAACATTAAAGACCTACTTGACTTTTACTGAACAGGTGCTAAAGTGAAATTACTTGCTTCTGGGAAAGAACTCCAGCTGAAATTCTGTACAACAATTATGGGAGACATATGGGAAGGACGCGGTGTCAGACCTGCCCCAGTGGGACGAATGTGGTTTTCCTAGTAACAGCAGCTTCAGTCCCAATCAGATAAGCCAGATGCATCTGAAATTAGAGGAACGGGATCAGACTGGTTGCTCAGGGACTAATGTGGTAGAACTAAAACAGAGACAAATTGGACGGTGTTTCAATTGTGGGAAAATGAGACAAAGCAGGCAGAGGAGATGCGGGTGGCAAAGAAGCATGAGATAAGGAATGCAGAGAATGTGGATGAGGGTGAGACTCCTGTGAAAACTGTGTATTGAAAATTAGGGCCATAGTATTGTCATCCATCCTGTCAGGGTATGGAAATACACTGAGGGTAAATGGCCTAATGCAGGAAGTGTCTTAATCCTATAACATCCAGCTGATTCAGGCTGTGGGGGACAGTGTAGTACTGCACTCTTCTGGCTGGGACCTTGAATAAATGAATGAATGTTACATTTATACAGCCCTTTTCTAAGATACACAAAGAGCTTTACAGAAGCACTGGGGAGCCACTTCAACCCAAACGTGAGGCAGCAGGAGAGGGGGCCCAGGCAGAGAGAACAGCCAACAAGACGGGTGCTTCCACAGACAGGACGGGGGCCCCGGCAGACCAACGCTGACGACTCCTGGGACCAAGTCAACAGAGCAGCTGTCGTCATTGTGACTCACCCTCATACATCCATCCATTGTCTAAACCGCTTATGCTACTGGGTCGCGGGGGGTCCAGAGCCTATCCTGGAAGGATCTGTGCACGAGGCAGGGAACAACCCAGGACGGGGGGGCAGCTCATTGCAAGGCACATTCACACACCATTCACACACACATGCACTCCTACGGCCAATTTAGCAAGAGAGAACATGCAAACTCCCCACACATGTGACCCAGGCGGAGACTCGAACCTGAGTCCCAGTGGTGGGAGGTAACAGTGCTAATCACTGCACCACCAAGCAGCCCCACCCTCATACATGATTTCTGATTCTTGATTTTAATCCCCTTTTCTGTTTTTGGCAACATATAAAGTGCTGTGAATGTCACTGTCAGATTGTCATATCATCCTCCAGTTGTCCCTTGTCACCCTGGATGCACATTGAGTGTTTGCTAAATATTTTATCTTGTAGTGTTCCTGATTTTTTCCTGTGTTTTAATTTGCAATTCTCAAATTTCATGACTGGCATCCGTGGGGACGATTAATTAAACCTGTTAACTCTGCACTTCAATTTCAAACTGTTGGTAACATGTGTACATATTTTTGTCTGATCTTTTCACCACCAGGTGGCGATATAGCAACTCCAGAGTTATTGATGGCTAGAACAAAAAAAACACAGTAACACAGAGGTGTAGCTAAAAATTCTGGGCCCCTGACAGAATGTCACCTTGCGCCCTCTGTCGAATTTTACATTCTGTGAAAGAGATTTGTTGAGCCATCTTCCAATGTAATCCAATCCAGCTCTTTATTTGAAAAGCACTTTAAACAACCTTATGGACCAAAGTGCTGCACAAAGGAATAAATAAAAACATTCACACACTTAAAAACGAAGTAAAAGAAATTTAATAAAAACCAAAACATTCAATGTGAGTAAAAGGCCATTAATAAAAATTTAAAAAAATCTATTAATTAATAAAGAAAAGGCTAAGATTAAAATAAGATTTACTATTAAAATTAACATCTCACAATGTGTCAAAGGTGAAGGAGAAGAGATTAGAAGAGATTTAAAAACGGACAGAGGGGATTCCTCTCTAATGTGAAAAGGCAAGTCATTCCACATTTTAGGAGCTGCGACTGCAAAGGCTCGATCCCCTCTAAGCTCACGCTGAGTCTTAGGAACCGTCAGGAACAGCTGATCAGCTGACCTGAGAGAGCGGGTGGGGGTGTAAGGGTGAAGCAGCTCACACAGGTCAGATGGAGCAAGACCACTGAGGGCTTTAAAAGCAAATAACAGAATTTTAAAATGAATCCTAAAATGTACGGGCAGCCAGTGGAGTGAGGCTAAAATGGGGGAGACATGCTCATATTTCCATGTGCGGCAGCATTTTGAACCTTCTGGAGGTGAACAATAGTGGAGCCTCTAACCCCAACATAGAGGGCGTTACAGTGGTCCAAACTAGTAGTGACAAAAGAGTGGATTACTGTCTCAAAGTGCTGCCTAGAAAGAATTGGCTTTATTTTGGCCAACTGCCTCAATTGTAAAAAGCTTGACTTGACAACTAACCTTATCTGAGTGTCAAACTTAAGGTTGGTGTCGACTTTAACCCCTAGGTGTGTGATGACTGGTTTACAATATTGTTCCAAGGAACCTAAAATTACAGTGGAGGTCAGAGGAGTGGAGTTACCAAAAACCAACACTTCTGTCCATTACCTCCCCACTTCCTTGTTAGTTACAATATTTGTTCTGCATTACTGTACACTGTAAACCCAAATGCTCAAAATAATCAAAATTATTAAGTAGCATAAACTTAATTTTCTGAAACAGTTCTACTAACCTAAATATTTTGAGTTCATGTGACTTTTTTATAGTTTTTGAGTGAATTAAACTGATTATTTTTAATTAACTGAAACAATGTGCTTATTAAGTAAGTGCCACTTAGGTGTATAATTTAGCTGTACTTATTTCTTTTTGTTTCAACATTGTATGTGTACTTGCGTGTGTGTGTGTGTGTGTGTGTGTAACCAATTGTCATTTTTTATTAAATTATATGTATTTAAATAAGTTAATATTTAAAAATACTTAATTTTCCTAATAATGGTTGGGTCTTCATAAATTCAGCTGTAAAAGATTTTAGCAAGAAAAATATTAAATTCACTCTAAGTACTAATTTTAAACGAAAAAATATGTTTGATTAAAAAAGTTACGACTCGGTTTACGTAAGGGTCATCATTTTATTGGCTTACGAGGTTCCCTTGCCCCAAGGTCAAAGGTCACGTGCAACACGTGGATAAGTTACTTTGGCGCCACAAAAGACTGCAGTGCAGTGCAGTGAGGAGGATGTAAGCTTCAAGCTATCGGCAGTTATCAGCAACGTCGGTGTCACGGTAAGTGTTAAATGTGTTTTTAAACAGGGGTTTATCTAGTGAACAGTTACAGCAGTTTAATCAAGACAAAACTTTAAACAGCGTTCGTCAGTTACGTATATTTACATTCAAAAGTCATGGATGTCTAGCAAGGAACAACTGATAAAATAGGCTTAATAAAAAACAATGAACGACAAAGCATAACACATCAGCTAACTTACATAATTTTTCAAACGGACCATAGTCTATAATTCTGCGTGTACGATTTAGCCAAACGTTACATTTGTTTTAAAGACATTAGACGCTGAAATTATGTCCACGCGTGATACGCGATTAAAAAAAACATCCATTGCTAATTTTGGGTGGTGTCCACAAAACTAGATAACTAAAAATATACTTTTCCCAATGTGTTGACGTGCCACTGATACGCAAACTAGGGAGCTGGAGAGCATGTGCCATGGGCGTCGCTAGGCCATTTTTCGGAGGGCTTTAGTCCCCCTAACATTTGTACTCAGCCCCCCTAAAAATTCTCCTTAAGGCCACTTAAAAAAAAAAATAAAAATTGGTTCTCGTCCCCTCTCGACCCGCCGAAATGCCTCCGACCCCAATTTTTTTATTTCGTTAAAATCGCATGGAAAATACCCAAGAATGACGAAATTTGAATTTCCCGCGCATTCCACATCGACGATTGATCCACATTGTGTAATCCTAGTCTTGGAATGGTTTCATGAACCTAAATTTGTCTCTACCTGAGATGGGCTGGTGCAAAGATTTAAATCTGGGGAAGTGATGTGGTACATGTTCTTTACTTGTTTGTAGAGTTGCATTTCCTTGTTCAACCATTCAGGTTCCTGTATTTTGTAAATTCCTCGTGTTTTAACATGTTTTAATACACTTTCTTTCTAGATATATATTTTAAAATCTTGGTTGTTCATTTAGAATGGGAATGACAAACAGAATATTGGTTTCAAATAGTATCATTTTTATATTCACGAATGAAACATCAGCATAAAGTATCGAAATCCATAGTTGGGAATGAGATACACATGGATCAAGGAATTCTTGTATTTTCTTACATTTAATATATTTGAAACGCAACAAACTGGAAGAACTGAGGAAGCGTACTAAGTAGGTCTGCTCTCTTCGGTATGTATTTTCAAATATGTATTTTCTTACATATTTGAAAGTCCAAACAGTCAATCAAAATTTTGTAAAAAAAAAAAAAAAATCCCGCCCACCCTACCCACCCCCTCCAAAAAAAGGGCGAGAACCAATTTTTTTTTTAAGTGGCCTAAACTTGACACAAATTGCTGGTCGCCCATCGTCCCCGTTAAATTTGATATGAAAGTTAATTAAATAATTAAACTATTTTGATTGAGCTATACACTTTCTAACATTAATTTTGTTTTTCTTTCAGGTTGTTGGCTACAGTATGATTTGGCAATGTAAGTTGTGCTCAGCTTCTTTTACTGACAGATTGCAAATATTTAAGCACTACAGACTGCAGCACAGCCACTTTTCCAGTGTAAGCCCCCTTCCATGCATCTATAATTATTGCATGTGTACATTTAAGACACTTAATAGTCTTAGAACTCATTTGTCAAGATGTCATACTCGCCAATTTGGTAGTAGTGCAGAACACTCTCAGCAGGCTCTGTTATTTAAATGCCCTTTATGCCCATTTCAGCAGCAATTTTCTGAATCTGTTCTTTTCTGCCATCTTAGAAGGCATTTAAGAAATCATGAAACAGTGGCTTGCCCATATAAGGATTGTAGCTTTACCACAAATGTATACTCTTCATTCAATTCTCATAAAAGTAGATCACACCAAGCAAGCGTTTCATCAGACTTTCAAAATGACATTGTCAGTGATGTTGGTCAAGCCAGTATTCCTGCAGTTGATGGTGATTTATATGAAGAACCTCCAAGCACAGATGAGGATCCAGTGGGGATTGATGGTCAGTGTGACACTGACGTACTAAAAAAACATCTTAGAATTAATTTATCTTCCTTATTTTTGAAGATGCAGGCAATCCTACATGTCTCAAACACAGCTACCCAAGAAATAGTGGAGCATTTAAATCAGGTCTGCTTCTTATCTCGGCCTTTGATCAAGGAGGCAATTAGAGATATATTGCAGAAAAATGGTTGCAATGTGGCAGAATCTGCACTGGATGAAGTTGTAAGTGCTGTTATGGATTCCAATGTTATATTTACTAGTACTTCTAAAGGTGCAGAGTTATCCACATCCAAGCGCAGAAAAGTCTTTTTCGAGCACAACTATCCATGTGTAATGCCAGTCGAGTATCAGCTGGAGCAACGTGGACATACCACAATGTATGTTCCTATTCTTCAAATGATTCAGGAGTTGTTTAAAAACACAGACATTCTAAAAATGATTACTGATCCAAATACCAATTCTGGTCAATATGCCTCATGCTACAATGGCTCATATTTCCTTGAAAATGAATTATTTTCAACAGGTGATCTCATTTTACCACTCCAGTTATATATTGATGAGCTTGAAATTGCCAACCCACTTGGCACATCACGTAAAATTCACAAACTTTGTGCTGTATACTGGGCACTTGCCAATATGTCACCAAAATACAGGTCAGCATTACACAATATACAGCTAGCAATGCTTGCAAAAGTGACAGACCTCCAGAGGCATGGGTATGCAGCTGTACTTGCTCCATTATTACATGATGTTCATATTCTTGAACAGGATGGTGTTTTTATTGAACGACTTGGTCGCAATGTCAAAGGCACCATCTTTTGTGTGTCTGCTGACAATCTAGCTGCCCATGGATTAGGTGGCTTTGTGGAGTCATTTAAAGCAGGCTATGTTTGCAGATTCTGCTTGGCCACAAGAGAACAGTTTCCAGCAACTGAAGCCAGGCAGTTTTCTCAAAGAACCAAAGATAGCCATGACCTTCATGTACAAAACATTCAGGAAAATGACGCTTCCTCCAACCACTTTGGTGTTAAAACAAGTTGTGTCTTGCGTGACTCCCTGGATTACTTTCATCCAGTCACAGGCTTTCCTCCAGATGTCCTGCATGATCTTCTAGAAGGCATAGTTCCTGTGGAGATTTCTCTCTGCATTAAGACCTTGATCCAGATGAAGTACTTCACTTTAGAGTATTTGAACCAAAAGATTGCATCATTCCCATATCAACATGCTGATAAAGTGGATAGGCCTCAACCAATTCCCAAAACATTTCTGTCTCGAGGAACGATAGGAGGGAATGGTCATGAAAATGCTACTCTGCTCCGACTGCTTCCATTGCTTGTAGGCAGTGTTGTACCAGAAGGTAATGGTGCATGGACAGTTTTGATGGAACTGAAAGAGGTAGTGCAGTTAGCATTATGCCCATCATTTTCTGATGAAACCTTAGACTATTTTCAGTCCAAAATCAGCGATCATAAGCAAGTACTGCTGAAGACATTCCCAGAGTTTAGCCTTCGTCCTAAGCATCACTATGTGGAGCATTACCCCACCATGATCAAGTGCTATGGGCCCCTGGTGCATGTTTGGACAATGCGATTTGAGGCCAAACACCGTTTTTTTAAACGAGTGGTGCATGACGCTCAAAACTTCAAAAATATTTTGAAGACAATGGCAGTCAGACACCAACACATGATGGCATACCATCTTGCTGCCCCATCATTTTTCAAGCCAGAAACACAAGCATCCAGGGTTGACTCTGTTCTGGTTTCAGCTCTACCAGAAGTAGCTCAGCTACACATTAGAACACTAACAACTAGTGACACAATATACCAGACATCAAAGGTTACCATTGATGGCACACACTATGTCTGTGAAATGTTTTTGTCTGTCGGAGACAGTGGTGGACTACCTAGGTTCTGCAGAGTAGAGCACATCTACCTTGTCAATAGCACTGTTTCATTCCTTTGTTCTAATTATGATTGCTGGTATTTAGAACATCTTGGATCCTATGAGCTGTCACCTTCCCAGACAAGTCTGTCAATCCACCTGAAGTCTGATCTCAACGATTCAGTCCCGCTCTCTGCATACGAGGTAGAAGGCTTGCTTCTGTTAACACCCAAGAGATTCATACAAATAAAACAGAACTGAGTCTAGCCAGTGGTGAGTAGTTTTTATTGAATTAATTACTATATTTGTATTACTGTTTATCTAGCAGCATATAATCTGTATATTTTAATAACCATTTATGCATGCCAATCTTTTGCTTTCCATTAGCATAATGGCAGATCTATCCCCACAACCCATGGTCCTTCGTGTTGTTGAACCAGACCGGGCTAGAAAATTAAAACTCTGTTCACGACCAGCCTCTATTGATGCACTGATTGCTGTTATAAAAGAACAGCTGGAAATAGACCTTGACTTCAGTTTAAAATATGAAGACCCCGACTTTGATGGAAAACTTACATCCCTCTCTGACATTGATGAGTTGCCACAGAAAGCGGTTGTGCATGTGTCTTTTGAGCAAGATTCCAGCTCTGTTGCCTCAACAGAAACAATCTCAAGTGTATCATCCTCAGAACGTGGGAGAAGATGGCCTTCAGTTTTTTTTTCAATTCCCACATTTTCTTTGGATGTTGAATTGAAACTTCGGGAAGGTAATACTGAATTTGAGAAGAACAACAAGTATCTTCAGTTAACAAGAGATGTAAAACATGACATTTTAGAAAAGCTAGCATCTGAGATGTATGGCTACAAGGCTTATCCCAGTGATAAGGAGATAGCAATGGTAGCTGAGGCTCTTGTGTTAAAATATCCTTGCTTGAAGGAAGCAGGATCTGAAACTGGCTGGAATGGATGGAAGAACAGCCTAAAGTTTAAGATGGGCAACTATAGGAGCAAGATGAGAAGGGCTGGATGTTCAGAGATCACAGTGAATGCTGGAAAAAGAAGTAGAATGAATCCTGACAATGAATCTTCACATTCAAATATTAAAAGACCCAAACGAGCGGAGGTAAACTTTCTGCCCAACTTTCCCCAAGGAGAAAATCCCTCAACCCTTGAACAGCTGAGGCAGAAAGTTGTTGATGAAATGAAGAAAGCTGAGAAGAACTTGCCGCTTATAAAAAAGATGATGCAAACCACATTTGCCCTGCGGCGACAAACCATAGTAAAGACATGCCCACCAGTGAAAGAGCTCATGGAACTCTGGCCTGCACTCAAAATGGAATCTGAGGTAATGTAGTAGCACTTTTTCCTGTTATTTCTTTTTTTGACAACATATACCACATTCAGGGGCTGTTTTCTGCCTTATGGATGGGTAGTGTATTTGCCAGATTCACATAGTTAATATGGCTGTGTTGTCTGTCTGTCTTTGTTTTAAAATGTAGGTGTATGCAGAGTTCCAACGGATTACAAACCAGAACCTGCCCAACACATTCTACTCTGAGCTTGACCGACATCTTCCTAGACTGATGACCCTGTTCAGACAGAAGGCAAGCAGAACCGGGAAGACGTCAGACGCTTTGACTGAAATCCTGAAAATCCATGATGAACAGGTAAAAATATTGTTATACCTATTTTATGGGTCTATTTCTTAAAGAGGAACATTGGAAAACATTTGAAAAGTTTGATGATTCAAATGAGCTTTCAATACAACAACTTGTCCAGGTTTTTTGGTATGTGTCTGATTTTGTATATCTGATTGTAATGTTTACCAGTAAATAAGTTATGTACAATTCTGTTTTTATCTCCTTTTATATAGGAGGTTCATGACATACACACCAAGCGTGTTACTGTTCTTCATGCCCTTCCTGTGTATCTACGTGAGGACGTCTCTGAGTTTTTCAAGACCTGCACAGTAAGTTTTATTTTATTTTTTTTAATCTCACGACTATATTAAGTAAACAGTTCATATGAATACAGACATATTTACACGCTTACCCTTCCTCAGTCTTTCAAATCACATAGTTTGTGTGATTTGAAGAGATTAGAAGCGATTTTTCTTTGACCTCACTGTAAAAAAAAAAAAAACTTTGGTACTAGATAATTTTGATTAAAGCAAAGTGTTTTTATAGGTTTTTTTAGCATAGTATCAATTTCTTGTTTACTGGTAGCTTAGCTGGGTCCTGTAGAACACTGATCTTCTGTTTAAAATCATACTGTAGTTTGTTCACACAACAATTAAAATCATTAAACTTTCTGTCAGTTGGTCTGAAGCAATATTGTTTGTTAAATCTCATGACTAACTAAATGCCTTTATCTTTGCACTAAACCTGCTGTAAATATTTTTGTCAAAAATCTTAATAAAAAATCTTTAATCCTTTTATATCCATTTTATTTTGTAGGACACATCTGATGAGCCTGACCTTTTAGATGTTTCAGTAGCCCTCCTCACAGTCGTCAAAGATAATGACACAGGTCCAGTTCACTTCCAGCCTGTGAAAATCTCTGTTGTCATTGAAAGCGAGATTGTGGGCAACCTCCCCAGATTTGCTGATGCCGTCCTGGTAATGTTTGGACTGATCTATGCACTACACCTCAGCTATCCCAGGGGACTGACCAACACTTTTGAATTCATTCAGAAGATTTTACTTGGTCTTGACGATGGTAAACTGTCACCCAAGTTACAGAGTCTCAAAAATGACTTGATGCGCATGTAGACATTTATCAGAATAATTACTAAGGCCTGGCAGTTCCTTTGTAGTTCAATGTAGATTATTTCTGTGAAAATAATGGTTAAAATGTTTCTGCACCAGTTGTTTTCCCACAATATGCACAGTGTGCCTTTTGTATTAATGTTATTTGGCATTAATACAACTCTTGTTCTTGAAAGTTAAGTACTGGGTAGTACTTGATAATTGTATGTGTATTTTAGTTGTAAATGGTACATGTTAAGTTTCAGGCAGGTTCATAAATTTGTAATTTTAGAGGTGCTATTTTAATCTGGTGTTCAGGTTTTAGCCTAGTGCATCTCTGAATTGTTTTATGCTTCTGTCTTAAATTAACACTGCAGTGTTAAATAGAAGAGGGCAAGAATTCAGTGTAACTCACTGTAACTTAAACTTTACTTTGTTTGTACTCAAAATATTTGAGGCAATGAGTTGCCACAAAAATTTTAAGTTTTGAAACATGCGATTTTGAGTCTTGTGTGTGAAAGCTTTTGAGTTACTTGTACTTGTAAAACAAATGACAAAGACTAATAAATATTGAGTTGATGCTACTTAAAAATGGTTCTTTGTGTACTTATTTTTTTTTGTAATGTTAACTTAATACCATGAGAAAGGTTAAGAGAAATTTTAAGTCACTATAACTGAAAATATTTAAGTTGATTTAATAACTAGTTTTAATTTAACTGTAATTAAAATGTTTATGTAGCATATAATCCAAATATTTAACCTTTTTGAAATATTTTTTTTAAGTTCATGAACTTAAAAACATTGAGGCAACGAGTTACATCAATTTTTTTAAGTTCTGCTTACTAATTTGGTTTTACAGTGTACTGCTTTGGAGCCTTTTGATATTAAGGTGAATAACACAGGTGAAAAATTAAGGTGAAAAAAGAGACAGATGCATTGACAGCAGTCGTGGCCACACTTTGGACTGGGAGTGTAAGAGCAAAGGAAACTGAATCCACTATGTTCTGTCCTGTAAATTTTTATTAAACACCACATGACACACATACGAGTCCTGTTTTAACTTTCAGGGCTGATGGTCTGCAGCCTGGCTTGTGTTCTACAGTGCAGCGCAGGTGCAGTCACTGTGCTGAGCCCGGCGTTATATTAATGACGCAGCCTTTCACACTGACCAGTGAGAAATAACCTTGAAAATGACTGTGCTCTTTGTGGTTCTCCTTTTTTCTTACCACCAAGCAAGAGACTAAACATATTTTCTACTTATCAGTTATCAGAAATCAGAAATGTCATGCAGTAATCAGAGGTTAGACAGCAAGAATGACTTTTGTATTTTTATCTTTTGTCAATCTTTTATCCAGCGACTACTAATTCTCATCGGGGTCTGGAGAGGGTGGGACCTGTCCCAGGAAGCACAGAGCACAGGCCTGCATGGGATGCCATTCCACACAAGCAAAAACAATTAAGATGGTCAGATTTGCCTCACTGTGTGATTTTGACTGAAAGATGAACTAAGCACAGTCTTGTGTGTATAAAAATGCGTAGATTCATTTAACTTTAACAATGAGATTCAGCAACATGACCTTATAGTGTTAATGATCGGTATCTTACTGGTATTAACTGAATTATGCAAAATTCTACATTATTCTATATTATTGCACCCAAATTGTTCATACTGACTAAATGTAATTACTGACATCCTGGACATACTGCTTTTTAGGTTTGAATTTAAAATGTTAGTAGACAAATTCATGCTGTCAATAACATCTCACTTGCTCACCCACTTTTAGATAAAAATACCCTTTGTGGTTTTTCTAGTGAAGCAGTGGGCCTGAGCTGAGGACCTGATGGTTGTGTGGTTTTCGCTCACTGAGAAGAGAGACACAAACACCCTGCTCTCAGTCGGTCAGTCTTCCTGTAAAATGCAGAGGTGAGACTGCTAGTGGAAAATTACTGACTGCAGCGTCAACAACACATATAAACAGCAGCACAAACAAAATGTTCCACAAATGCAGGACATCTGTATGCTTACAGCACACATCAGACACGCTGACCCTCAGCACTGAGCTCCTCCAGGCTCTGTGCTCTCCCTCTTCTCTTCAATTTCTACACAAATCACTGCTGCTCCAGTGAAGATCCTGAATTTTGCAGGTGATACTACTGTGTTTGCCATCATAACTGAAGGTGATGAGTCTGCCTACAGACTGGAAGTCGTACAGCTGACCATCCAGTTCTGAACTCACATTATCCCAAATGTCCACATGCTTAGACTCCTCTCATCATCAGGGAGGAGCGTCCCTTGGCACTGTAGAGTAGATGGATGAGAGCAGGCTGATAACAAGGCTGTCATCAATTTTATGTGACACCTCTCACCCCCCCAGCAGACTATGGAGGCCCGTAAGGGCAGCTCCTTCAGTAAGAGACTCAGACACCCGGCGTGTGACAGAACGGTACCGCAGGTCATTGGGCCCCACAGCAGTCAGGCTTTATAATCTGCACTCTGCTCATTGAACTTTTCCCCTGTTCACTGTCTTCTGATACAGTTTCTATCTGCTGCTGATCTGCAATATTGTTCCTCCTTATTCACTGATGTGCAGTGTTGCATTGAGCCAGTGCATTATGCCCTGTGTGGCAGCTTCCTTTGGGAGGCTAATATCTGGCACATGAGCAATAATGTTACATGCAATAGGATTGTGTATAAGTTAAGGATTGTGTATAAGTTAATTTTAATATTCCTATAATATTCCTCTGTATGTAATATATTCTTATTTTTTGTTTCTATTATTACCCTATATTTATATATACATCCATTTATTTTACATTCATAATGATGTTGTTTGTTGTTTTGTGCCCCACTGCTCTTGTAACAAGCCTCAGTCTTGACTCTCCCTTTTAAGGTCTTGGCCTTAAATCACACTCGATATAGGTGGTGTCGTCCCCATCACCCTGACCAGGATACATGCTGTAAGATTAATGGATGGTGTTTATC
Source organism: Brienomyrus brachyistius (assembly GCF_023856365.1). Classification (NCBI taxonomy): domain Eukaryota; kingdom Metazoa; phylum Chordata; class Actinopteri; order Osteoglossiformes; family Mormyridae; genus Brienomyrus; species Brienomyrus brachyistius. The sequence goes on from NW_026043561.1 coordinate 19,506, forward strand.
TGTGTGATGAAAAAGAATGTGAATAAAACAAAAATGTACCATTATAAATGGGAGCCCTAGGATGTGTGGTGGTTAGAGATGTGGACTGATGAGAATTTTGCTTTTCTAAAGTTCTGTTGTGAAAACTGTACATTCCGTTCCATGTACAGTAGTGATATGTAGCAATCATGTGCTCCAGTCAAATGTCCAGCTGCATGAATAATAATGGTGGCTTGTTTGGATAAAATAACTTAGGCTGAATACTTGAAAGCGTGACCTGGGTGAGGTAGAGAGGAAACAGGGTCTTACAAGAAGCAGATATTGTTCTGTCTGTGTGGTTTTTACTCTTTGCAAAGTGAGTCCAGCACAGTGCAGTCAGTGGGTCAGTCTTCCTGAGCTGCATCTAACCAGTGGAAACATCTGCAGCACTGCAGAGAAGCACTCAGCAGACAAACAAACCCAAACAGCTTACAGCTGTATGTCACTTTTGGACAGAGGTGGACAAAGTACACAACTTCACTACTTGAGTTAAGTATAGATACTCCTCGTCAAATAATACTCAAAGTTTTTCAGTTAATTTTTTACTTCAGTTAAAGTACTGGAGTATTTGCATCTAAAAATACTTAAGTATTCAAAAGTACATTATGTTTTAAATGCAAGACATTTTTCAGAACCTAATGACTCCTGAACACCCCACTGAATACACTGACTGGCTTGTACATCTTGTAGAATAAAAAGCTTGTGGAATATGATACAATGACTATAGAAACACAACTGACATAACAAAAGTACAGCCATTGTCATTTTCATCTTATTTAACACCCCCCACCCCACTCACACAAAAGAGCATGGTAGTGTTCTTACAGAGCCGTAGCAGTGTGTGTGTGTGCATGTGTGCATGTGTGTTTGTGTGTGTGTGTGTCTATGTGTGTGTGTGTTTGTGTGTCTGTGTATGTTTGTGTGTGTGTCTATGTGTGTGTATGTTTGTGAGCCAAGTAACAAGACAGGGAGCAAGAAACAAAACTCCTCTTTCTTAATTATCCACATCGTTATTAACGACACAGGTATATATACAGGTACATATACAGGTACATGTATATACTCAAAAATACATCCAGAACACACAATTAAATGAAAAACGTAATTTAAGAACACTTGAAATTTTCATTCAGTTTCTTTCATCTGTTTAATATAATCGATCAGTCCCTGTGCGTTTGCCCCAAACCATTCAGCATGGTACACAAGGGAGACAAGTAAGCATGTGTGACATCAAAGAACTGATTGCAGCAACTCAGCCTTTCCACAACATTAAAGCCGCTTATTCCCCCCCATGCCATGAAGAAATAATCTCTGTGGCTCCCCTCTCCCCCTCCCTCAGCCCCCAGTCCTGGCTTGAACATTTGCACTTCCAGTAAAAATGCGCCCCAAACACACTGACACCAAACTCAGCACCGGTGCTCCGTAAAATCCCGTGATTCAGTCTCAGAAGCACTGGCTCCCCTGCCCTCCTCTGAACATTATTAAAGCTACACCCTGAACACTCTGTGTGACTGACATGAATGAGAAGCATCTTTATTCATAATCTCTGTAGCGGAGGTCAGAATACAGAGTGTCATTATTCCCGTCTTTCTTCTGTCTCCTGGGTTTTGGCTTCTTAAGGTTCAGGGCAGCGTAATTCAGTGTGTCCTAGTCATGGCACTGTGGAGACAAAGATGGCAGAATTGGATGGATCAAATCGGTTTGCTATTACCTATTTTCACAAATAGCACTTAAAATGCTGATCCCAGGATGGAAATCAGTCTGAGGTTCATTTGTTTTACTGACGATTTGTAATTTGAAATATTTATTACATACTTGCTTGCGTGACCATTCCACTTTTGATATATCACTGTTCTTTTCATCTGTTTAAAATATATAACACATCAATATATTATTTAATTTCGCACGGTATCATACCGTGGTCAGATAACATTCCGAATTTTCAAGCAATCAACATCCTTTTTGTCTCAAAAATGAAAGTAAAAATGACTTCTGTCAATTTAAGTGTGCATGTTTGGATACGTGTCATTTGTTCTCATATATCATATATAATAAAATTGCTATAAAGGAGATCTTGGTAATAAAAGTTATTGATATGCAACTTATTGCAACATGTATATTTCAATAGATTTGCAAAATATGAAAGATATAATACAAAAATGTAAATCTTACAGTACAAAAAGGTTTATATAAATAAGGTGAGATTTAATAATGGATTTAAAACTGTATTACCTGCAAGAGTGGTTTTAATATGAAAATGTTATCTATCATAAAACAATTTTATATTTCTATAATTTGTTAAAATCTACATTTTGTCCTTCTGAGTGCATAAAGACCGGGCAGCGTACCTGCACAGTGTGTACAGGTCAGTTTAACATCTTATACAAATGAGAGCAACGTTCAGAATAATGCTGCAAGATAAAACTATCAGCAAGCCAGAGTGAAGAGGATCCAGCAGCTTCTGAAAGCCTGTAACAAAGAGATAGATTTCAGCATAATGATATAGAGACACATTTCCCATTTGCTTACATTACATTAGTTAAAGATCAAATCGATAACACATTACAGCAGTTGTTTTGTAAATAGTCCATTTTTAACATGAACTTCTAGTATTTTGTATTTTAACAATTTATATTAATATTTGAAATAATTATTAAATTAGGCTCCGGACCCCCCGCGACCCAATAGGATAAGCGGTTTGGAAAATGGATGGATGGATGGATATTAATATTTGAAATAATTATTAAATTAGGCTCCGGACCCCCCGCGACCCAATAGGATAAGCGGTTTGGAAAATGGATGGATGGATGGATAATTATTAAATTAACATCTGTGTAATTTAATTTAAGCACTTAAATTAGAAAATTCATTACATTAAAAAAAGAAATAAATGTCTTAATAGCAGAATAAGCTAAATAAAACTTTGAAGCAGATATACTCTCCACACTGGGTGCTACCATCTATATCCAGCTGTGTGCCGTTCCCAAACAGCATCTCCCCACACTGGGTGTTACCATCTATATCCAGCTATGTGCCGTTCCCAAACAGCATCTCCCCACACATGGCCACAGCGCAGTAGTAAGTCCCAGCATCGGAGAGGCTGAGGTTCCCCTTGGGGAGGCTGTAGACGCAGCTCCGTGTAGGAGATCCAGCCTCAGGGCTCTTCTCACACTCATCACTGCTGTTTCCAGGGCTGTAAATGACTCCAGGAAGGGATTCTCCTGATCCATGTCTGAACCAGTAAACACTGTGTTCTCCTGCACAGCTCCCAGTCTCTATCGTACACTGCAGGCTCACAGAGTCTCCTGGCTGCAATGTGTCAGACACAGGCTGCTGTACCACAGTCCTGCTGTTGGAGTCTTTACCTGAAAAGCAAAATAGTCATGATGACAGCCCTTTGAGAATAACAATGGAAAATACAGATCCTCAAAAATTGTTCTTACAGATTTTTGGGAACTGAATCGATGTTCTTCTAGCCATCCAAGAAATCAGTAACTTCTTGGAGAACAGCTGACATTCTTCTCTCTTTTTATTGTATTACTGCTTATTAGTATATATCAGGTAACACTATACATTAACTGCACCTACATAATACCTAAATAAAAATTATATGATAATAACAAACATTATAATCATATAATGTCTTGTATTAATGTATGAAGGTAGATGAATATAATTAATTTCAATTCAAAGAAATGAAGTGTGTAAAGTGTACTTTATATTTTCATGATTTTCGTGACTTTACATTTGGTTTATGTTGCCCCTTTTCCACAGGAAGGTATTTATTGTTTTTGCATATTTAGCTCTTGATGTGTTTTGGTATTTTTGAGCATTTTGCTGTAGTACCTGCATAATTTAATTCAAGAGCCGAAGAGCTGTTTGCCCATTACTAGTTTGTCTATCTTTTAACATTAAAGAAAAAGTATACATAGTAAAAGGAATTACTTGGTTTCGTAGTTCCTCCTATTTATTTTCTTATGCACACAAAAGTAAGTTTTTCCGTTCAACCATAGCACTACAGCGAAAAGCAAAACGTCATGGCAAATACAATTATGCTTTATTCCAATACACATTGCTAATTTTTCATTATTATTACATTTATTCAGCATAATATCTTCAAAGGTTTCATGATTTAATTTGCAATCTTCTGGCCTGAAATCTTTTCCTGCTACACTGAAGACTCTCTCAGCGTGTGCAGAGAAAGCTGCAGCCAAAGGGTTGGCATCCTCTGATAAACATGGTTGGTTCAGGTATCGGTGACATTATGTGAACCTTTCATGGCAGGAATAGGGACTAGTTTGACTTTTGATGCAGGAAAAGTGTTTGGGACTGTTAGGTTGAAGAAACAGTTGTTAATCATTTCTGTATGATCAGCAATGAGTGTAAATATATATGTATACGTTATTTCTTATCTTCTAGCCACATACTCTTAGCTATTGTACTCTAAGTAGGTGGTTAACAGCTGCCTACTTAGATAAGAATCTCACTTCCCTCTCTTGCGCCCCCCATTGACTATAAATAAAGAAGACAAGGGGAACCACCCTTTGTAACACATTCTGCTGTAGTTTGCATTGCAGAGAGTGTGGGTACCCTTGCAAGTAAAACTGTAACCTGTGTGTGTCTCATAAATGTGGAGTTGGGGTGGAAACGCCGGGCGCTTTCCCCAACATAGAATTTGGTCCTTCGAGCCGGATCCGAGGAACCCCGAAGACGTCTCCAGTACGCCGAGAGAAGCGACACCGAAGTCTGTCGACAGCCACTCGAAGTCGGGTGCAAGAAAGACCTGTGATGTGAATTCGTCATCAGGCCGGTGGTTAGAACTGCGCTCGACGTCTGGTGATGTCTGAAGGACCTCGGTGACGGATCAGAGAGCACACTATACAGGTGAGAGATATGGCACCTAAGTGAGTAGGTGGCCAAGTGAGAGATACGGCACCTAAATAAGTAGGTGGCCAAGACATGCATGTGGTTGAGGTTAGCCGAAATTAACCGGGAGAGAAAGTAGGCGTTGTTGGAAATATATACAGTGTTGTATGTGGATGTGTTTTTATAGGTTTTAGATTAACCTACACGATCCACCCTAAAAGCAACAACATACTGGTGACTGAAGGATCAAGGACGGGTTTCATCCCTGAAAACTAACACCGCTGCTCTAATAGGGAGCAGTAGAAGGCCGTGTTAGTGTCCTCCTGAGGTCTCATGCCAGAGACTTGCTTTTAGGATTTTTTATTTTTTGTAGTGTATCCATTAAAAGGTAACAATGGGGAAGAATCAAAGTAAACAAATGGAACTAGAGGGAGATGAGAAGTTTATGGAAGGATATAAGCCAGGATCAGGACAAATAAGTAGTCAGAGATGGAGGAAAAAAACATGGGTTTGAAGGAAAACTCCACACTCCAGATATATTCAAAATTACAGGGAAACTTAAAACTGGAGATGTTACAGACTACCAATAAGAAAGAAGGTAAAGACAGAAAAAAAGAATATGTTTTTTCTGATGCATGGTTAGAACAGAGTAAATTAAGAGATAATAAAAGACAGCAAAAAAAGGGAAATAAGGAGAAAAAATTACAGGCGACTTTAATTACACTAGATGAGGAGACGGCAACAAAATCTTCTGCCGCTCCAGTTCCCTTACTGCCCCCACAAATTCCAATGATTGCGCCTGCACCAGTTCCAGCTGTAAATAGACGACAAATAGGAGGAGGGGAATCATCTCGAATGATGACCCGAGGGTCTAACCCTTCTCTGTATCCGTTAAAGGATCTGGAGACAAGTAAAGTACGCTGGCATCCAAAAAATGACACAGAACAGGAAGACTGGGAGAATGATTTGGTGTGTCCACTCGTAGAAGTGGCAAATCCAAATCGAGGCCCAAATAATGCAGGACCCGAAACTATGTTAGTATATAGACCCTGGACCGCTGAGGATAGAACAGCGGCTTTAAAAGGAATACCCCCGGTTGAAGAAGGGGTACCCGAGTTTTGGACTGCCATCCTAGAATTACAAAGTAGTTTTCATTTGAACGGCAGGGAAATGTATAGATGTCTCAGACAGTTGTTTACCCATAAATGGGGACGTGTAGCGGGAGACTTCACAGGACATGGTAATAATGATGAAGTCTTAGCACATGACTCGCAGGAACTCATACAAGCATTACGAGACTTGCGAAACAGGGTAGAGACAGCCTTCGTAAGACGCGCAGACTATGGACGAATAGCGCAATGTAAACAAAAAGATGGAGAGGAACCTGAGGATTTTATGGATAGAATGAGAGTTGTATTTAGAGGAAACTCAGGGATCCCATTTGATGAAGAGGCAGTAGGAGTGTACCAACAACAGCTAAAACGAGCTTTTGTCGCAGGCCTAAAGCCCGAATTGCGAAAATATCTTGACAAACATTGGGTACATCAGAATACTGGTTCAGTCCAACAAGCACTATAATATGCTCAACACGCGCAGAAAGCGCAGAAACAGGAAAAGACAGACACAATATTCAGCGCCTCAGAAGTAGTAGCGCTAGTGCAAATGAATCCTCCGGGGAGGGGAGGATTCAGAGGAAGGTCAAGAGGCCGAGGAAGGGGGAGAGGTGTTTTCAGAAACAATTACAGGAATTCGTCTCAGCAAGATAACATTTGCTGGACATGCAGGAAACCTGGACACTTAGCTAGGAATTGTAGAGTAGGGAAACAACCATATAACCCAAACTCCATTGAAAACAATGATCAATGACCCCCCTCGGAGGCCCCTGTTACCGACACCATCCGAGGCAAAACAGAGGTGATTTTAAGAAAGGAAACGGAGGTCACTTTACAAGACCTTTTAGATAAGGAAATAGATTTACAAGCAGTGTGTCAGTTATTAGCAGAAAGGCAGTGGGAAACCTTGCCAAGTCGGAAGTTAGTCATAAACGGCAAAGTATATGAATGTCTGTGTGACACTGGAGCATGTAGGACTGTCCTAACCTCCAGTCCTCCCGGAGTCACATATTCTTCATCAGTCATAAATATAAAAACGGCAGGAGGTCAGACAGACAGACATCAGTTAACAAACCCAGTTGCAGTAAAAGATAAGGAAACTGGACTTGAATGTCAAGCACAGGTGTTAATAAGCCCTTCTTGTCCTGTTAACTTGTTAGGCCGAGACCTTATGGTACAAATGGGCATTAGCGTGGTTGCCACAGCCACTGGCATGAAAGCAATCGTAAATGAAGAAGCTTATGTTGTGCAAGGAACCACAACACCACAATATTACTGGTCTCTGGACCTAGGGGGAACTGCACAGACACGAGAATTATTGCGGAATAACTAGAGAAAAGCAGTCCCCTAGACAGGCCCAGTTCATGCCTGACGATGCCTTACACGTCACTATGTGGTACAAAGACACCCTTGGACCAGATTATGTCTATGACAAAACGTTTCATGCCCTCCAAGACACTTGTATTACCTTACAACATATGTATGTTAACCCCACCACTGGGTTTTCAGCAGCCTCAGTCATTTTATCTAACAAGCAACAGGCTGTATTTAGAGAGAGAACACCACACGTATCTCTTTCAAAACCACCCCAGATGCAGTGGAGAGATGTAGAGATGTTCTTACGAGATTCTATGCACAGTTACAATGACTACCAACCCGTATCTGGCTCCTGTTGGAGCTATGATGAGAAACACAATGTGTGGCGGTTTCCTTTGGGATGGAGAGTTCAAACCACTCCCACCACACACTTAAAGGACCCAACCTGACAAATTTTTTCAACCCTGGAGGAGGGATCATGTCCAGATCTAGATCGCCTCCCAGAAGGGTTGTGGTCGTCCTCCCCCACTGATGTAGGGCTGGTAAAGGGGTTTCCACCTTACAAAGTAATTGTGAAATCAGAACACCGTCCGGTAGTTAGGCAATACCCATTAAAACCTGAAGCAGAAAAAGGTATAGCCCCTGTAGTGCAAGACATGTTAGCATCAGGAATATTGCGAGAGGCTCCTGAAGCCACTTGCAACACTCCTATCTTTCCAGTCCAGAAGGGACATACAGGGAAATGGCGCATGGTGCAGGATTTAAGACCGGTTAATAACATAGTGCAACATGCAGCACCAGACGTGCCTAACCCACACTTATTGCTCAACTCATTGACTCCTGATAAAAGCTACTTCTCAGTAGTGGATCTTAGTAATGCATTTTTCTCAGTACCATTGCACCCTGATTCTCAACATTTATTTGGATTTACCTATAAAGGGAAAAAATATACATATACTAGACTCCCTCAGGGATTTTCTGAAAGTCCACATGTATATACCATGGCCCTTAGATACTCTATGAGTACCTGTGAAATACCATCACATAGTCAGGTATTACTATACGTGGATGATATCTTAATAGCAGCAGATTCAGAACAACATTGCAAAGAAACTACCCTAACTGTGCTTCAGCATTTATACAATACTGGACATAAAGCTTCTAAACAGAAGTTGCAGTATTGCAAAAAGACAGTTGTCTATTTAGGGCATAACCTTTCACAAAAAGGTCGCTCGCTGCTAGAGATAAGGAAACAAGCTATACAGGAAGCACCTAAACCACAGACTAAACAACAGATGATGTCCTTTTTAGGGCTCTGCAATTATTGTAGAGAATGGTTACCAGATTATGCTTTTCTAGTTCAACCTTTGCAAAATTTAATATACGGGAAGGAGATGACTCTAAAGGACAAAATACAATGGACTGAGGACGGAGAAAATGCTTTTACAAATTTAAAAAGAATGTTGCAAACCAATGTGACCCTTGCTCTACCAGATTATCAACAACCATTCACCCTATGTGTAGATGCTAATCAAGGTTATATGAAAGCAGTATTAACACAGCCATTCGGAGCAAAAGAGAGACCGTTAGCATTCTATTCAAAACGATTAGATGCAGTAGCAGCTGGCTTTCCACAGTGTTTACAGGCATGTGCAGCTGCTGCAGAAGCAGTAAAGGTATCAGCAGAATTGGTACTTTGTCACCCCCTCATACTTAAAGTTCCTCATTCTGTGTCTCTAATCTTGTTGCAGACACCGCTTCCATTCTTAACACATACAAGACATCTTACCTTAGTGTCACTTTTGCTCTCACAACCTAACATTGAACTTCAGCGGTGTGGCCTATTGAACCCTAGCACGCTCCTCCCCACCGCAGAGGATGGGGAGCCACATTCTTGCAAAGCAACAATAGAAGAACAAACAAAACCAAGAGCAGATATTCTGCAAACTTTTATACCAGGATCAGAAGTTGTTTATGTAGATGGCTCAGCATCAAAAAATGATATGGGAAAAAATAAAGTTGGGTATGCTGTAGTTACATCTACTGAAGTGTTAGAAGCCAATGCACTCCCTTCTACTTGTTCAGCACAAGCGGCTGAACTCTATGCTGTGATCAGGGCATGTGAACTGTTCAAGAACAAGTCACTTACTATCTACACTGATAGTCAATATGTGTTTGCAGCTGTCCATCACCATGCAAGAGTCTGGAAAAATAGAGGTTTTAGAACATCACAGGGCACATCTCTTACTCATACAAATTTGCTACTTAGATTATTAGACGTTGTGCATTTACCGACTCACTTTGCACTGTGCAAATGCAAAGCACACCAGACTGATGACTCTGCAGAAACCGCAGGAAATAGTTTTGCAGATAAAACCGCCAAAGAAGCGGCACTGAAACAACCTACCTTATCAGTGGCAGACATTCTTTTTATAGATAGCGATGTGCTATGTGATGCACAGATTCATGCTCCTAAAATAGAAGTACAAAGTTGGATCAAAAGAGGAGCAATACAACGAGAGAAAGTTTACTATATGAATGACAAGCCCATCCTACCAAAAAATTTATACAAAACAGCTGCTTTGGTGAGCCATGGAAATACTCATGTCTCAACAGGAGGGATGGTACATATCATACAACAATATTTCTATGCTATAAATTTTTCTGATTATGCAAAACAATTTTGTAGGACATGCTTAATTTGTTGTAAACACAATGCACAAGGAAACATCAGACCAAAACGTGGCCAGTTCCCCACAGCTGAGTATCCGTTTCAAGTTGTACATATGGATTTTATTGAATTATCTTGGTCACAAGGAAAGAAATACTGTCTAGTTATTATAGACACCTTTTCTAAGTGGGTAGAAATATACCCTGTAAAGCATTGTGATGCAATGACCGTTGCAAAATGTTTGGTAAGCCATTATTTCCCTACCTATGGCATACCTCATATTATAAGATCAGACAATGGGACTCATTTTGTAAATCAGACTATGTCCCTTTGCTCACAAGCATTAGGTTTTACGCTTAAGAATCATTGTGCGTATCACCCTCAGAGCGCAGGCTTAGTGGAAAGGACCAACGGCACTATTAAAACAAGGCTAAGAAAGACAGTGGAAGAGACAAAAAGGCCGTGGCCAGAATGTTTGTCTCTAGTAAAATTATGGATGAGAATAACTCCCACTCCTGCAGGATTAACACCTTTTGAAATAGTGTATGGTAGACCATTTCCCCTAGCAACTGAAATGAATGACATAGAAAAAGCAGACCGAGAAAATACGCTGGCCGATTGGATGCGTAAACTACTAACATCACAACAAAAACATAGCCCCAGTAGTCTGCCGGTAAATTCTGTTTCTACTCAACAGGATAACTTGCAGCCGGGAGATTGGGTCCTGGTCAAGGTCCTGTTGCGGAAAGATTGGAGCACACCTCGGTGGGACGGTCCTTATCAAGTCCTCCTTACAACACCAACAGCAGTAAAGATCGCAGAACGACCTTCCTGGATACACAAAAGTCACTGTAAACCCATCAAGCCCTTATCAGAGGCCTCAGCAACAGAGTAGCAGTGGAAGTCCGCTACAAAGGCACAGTAACCAATAGGGTGCTGTTGTCTCAACCCGGTGAAGAAAACAACTGAGCTGCACTCTATTTAGGATGGCCCTGATAGGGTGGGGATGTGGTAAAGTGACTCTAGGGGTCATTCTTGTTGTAGGACTTGTATGGTTGTCCTGGCTCTCACCAGCTCCATTACAGCACCTACGGCGATGGACCCATGATGACTTCCATCTACGCCCGTTGCCCGCTGACCACTCACATCCATTTATGCAAAACTACTGGTACCGATATGTACATGATACTGTAACAGCGAAAAATGTGACAAATTGCTATGTTTGTTCAGTAATGCTCACTCATAGTGAAGGACCTACGGTGTATGGCAGAGCTATGAATATCTTCTGCAGGTATAGGATATCAAAGTAATGTTTCACTTATATTTTCTTTTGTTTTTCATTTTATTTTTCTGTTGTTTTATTACTGTTATACCATGTTTGAAAATGTTTATTAATCAAGCTCTTAACGCTGCTTTTCGGACACGCAGTACAATGTTTCTCTCCCTTACCCAAACTATAGAGACAGAGCCTGTTTCCAGCGATGGCGATGAAGAAGACATATAATTCATAATGACGGCCGAGCCGAAAGCACCCGTGCAGGGCTCGGACCTGAAGAACCGGAATTAAATGTTTTCCAGGATAATGACAATGTGGTCTAAATGAAGGTTGTACCTAAAGTGCTTTTGCAACTTGTACAATGTTGATGCTTCTGATCATACTGTCATGATAAACAGGAGGGACTGTTAGGTTGAAGAAACAGTTGTTAATCATTTCTGTATGATCAGCAATGAGTGTAAATATATATGTATACGTTATTTCTTATCTTCTAGCCACATACTCTTAGCTATTGTACTCTAAGTAGGTGGTTAACAGCTGCCTACTTAGATAAGAATCTCACTTCCCTCTCTTGCGCCCCCCATTGACTATAAATAAAGAAGACAAGGGGAACCACCCTTTGTAACACATTCTGCTGTAGTTTGCATTGCAGAGAGTGTGGGTACCCTTGCAAGTAAAACTGTAACCTGTGTGTGTCTCATAAATGTGGAGTTGGGGTGGAAACGCCGGGCGCTTTCCCCAACAGGGACGTTTCTTAGGTTAGAAACTGCCGTCACTGCAGCCAACACTGACTTTTAAGGAGAGACACTCAGCTCTTCCTATGAGCAGATCCACCATGGTGCACAAAATGACAGTATAATTATTATTTTAGGTGACACTTCAAATGTTGCATTATTTCATTCTTTACAAAACGACATTTTTATAACAATGATGTATAACAATGTTAATGTGTTTATGTATAATTCATATTTAAATTAAAGTTCATATTTTAGTTAAAAGCTACACCTACAGTACGTATATGAACTTGAATTTGAATCCAAACCCTTTTTCGTTCTTCTTCTTTAAATTCAAATATAAATTTCAATGCCACAACCTGTTTTCAACCACAATTCAAATGTAATTCAGATTAACAAAATGAACTGAAATTCAAGTTCATATATGTATTCAAAATCCTGAATTTTAGGATACGTATTTGAGAATTTCATTCTCAAATCAGTTCTGAATGGTGCACATCCCTAGTTCATATGTTAAATCATGCATTTTTTTTTTCAGAGTGAATACACACTGACTGCTCAGATAAATAACGTCAAAAATAATTTTCTTTTGTTGCTTAAGATTTTTGCACAGTCCTATACTGTATATAACAACTCAAACATTTTTTTATGTTATTTGTTTTAAAGAGGCTGCAATGTGTAACATTAACATCTGTATAAAGAGAAGGTTAGGCTTTTGGCTGACAGCAAGCAAAATGCAACAAATTGTATAATAATAATAATAATAATAATAATAATGAATGATTTTTGTTTGATGTTTAGAAAAACATTTATGGAACAAAGCAGACAATAAGGTATCTTTGCTAATTTTATATTGACAAACAACTAAACTGTCAAAATTATTTTGCAGGGAATAATCTTACTGACATTATAATAAAGCAAATATGAAAATAGTTGGAATCTCATTTACCTGTGATTATGACAAAGGTTCCATTCCCGAAGGTGACCTCATGAAGAAACACAGCAGCACAATAATACACTGCAGAATCTGACGGCTCCACGTTAGAAATAGTGAGGTTAAAACTCCCCTCTGCATTCAGTAAGGAGTAACGTTTTATGCTTTTATATTCCTTGTAAAATTCACCAGGTACGTAGAGAAGTGCTTTCGCCATGGGCTGGGGCTTCCGACCAACAGCTTGCTTAAACAAAGTAACAAAAGTTGTTTCTCCTTGACAGAAGCATGTCAGGGTCACACTGTCTCCAAGCTGAACCCTCATCAGGTGACTGGGCTGAACAACATCTGTAGTCAGTGCAGTGTCTGCAAAAACAGAAAAACAAAAAAAATCATAATCAAATAAGACATATAATAGTAATCTAAATAACTATTAACTATGATGCAGATTAAATGGCCAAATTCCACTGATCACATCATACAGATAAATGAAAATATTAAAATCCCAAAATAATTTATATTATAGGGCCTTACTAATGAAAATGAGAAGACCAAAGAGTCTGAACATTTTTGTGCTTCCACTGTTTAGAATAAACTGCTCTGCTGCTAAGTGAGAGATCATGGTCGTGGTCGGGATGAAAGGGCAGGAAACAGAGAGGAAACAGAGAGACACACATCAGGCTGATCTGATTGGCTGTTCACATGGGAACTTAAGTAACAGTGAAAAAGCATTTTAATGTGCACTTACATGACGTTTATTAATTTACTCCTTAACATCCAGTTAAAATGAGAACAATTAGATAAACAGGAGCAGATACTGAGCATATAAAGTTCTTTGTACAGAGTGCTGAGATACTGTGGGAGAGCATTTGCTAATCATCTCTCTCAGACAAGCTCAGCACAGTATGAGTCTGTTATCTATCTGATATTAGACAGTCTCTCATACAGTAATAATAATTGATACTTTATTGGTCCCTGTGGAGAAATTGTCTTAACTTCTCTCTCAACTTGCTCTCTTTTTTTTAGAGTAAACAGAGTAAGTTGTCTGCGAAGGGCAGCCACCCATAGTGATGCCCAGTGAGCTGGGGGTTAAGGGCCTCGCTCAAGGACGCAGAGATGTGCTGTGGCTGGGTTTGAACCAGCGACCATCTTATTACAAGCACACAGGCATTAGATCTTCTAATCACACTTAAAAGGCAGATTAAATGTTCTTTCCACCATGCAAACAGAATGTAAATTGTAGCTTTACTGCTTAGATTTACATTCACACATTTGCATTTAAAACAAGCATTTTAAGTGATGTACATGAGAGTAAATGGTGAATCAGTTTATTTGCCACTCTACACATTACATTGGCGCCCATTATAAGTAACTGTACAGTGACATTGCAGTTCCTCAGTTGCTTTGATGCATTTCTGGAATCACCCTTAACATCTGCAAAACTGTAAGTGCATTTCCCAAAACAATTCGTGCAAACAGCACCACACAGATGGACTGTCTACAAAAAAAGTCATAGAGGCCACCAGCAGCCCGAATACCACACCGTAAGGCCGTATGTTAGGATGCTCTCTATGGCAGAGCGGTAGGAGGCCACCAGCAGCCCGCATACCAGACCGTAAGGCAGCATGTTAGGATGCTCTCTATGGCAGAGCAGTTGAAGGTCCCGATCAAGAAATCCGACAAGTTTCCCCAATAAGCCAGTAACCCCGCTTCATAGAACAGGCCACAGGACTGGTTTTGGTGAGATAGTCCGAGTAGTAGGTAGAAATCAGGATGGAGACTGAGTGTGGGTCTAACAGGTGAGCAGATGTAGGACAGAATGTAGAGCCCTCTGGTGGAGTGCCTGTGCATGACTGAATGTATGGTTTGGGTCTGATGGTCTGAATAGTTGGTAGAAATAGGCACCTTCCTACCTGATGTGGTAGGTCTAGATAAGGGGTCACCAACATGGTGCCCCAAGGATGCCCCCAATGACCACATGAGTTGCCCGTGGACCTGTTCTATAAAATAGCACAACTCACCAGCGAACATCATCTAAAATTTTATTTTGTCCTGTTTCTAATCTATCACATTTGCATTTATATAGATTTGAAATTGAATATAAAAAAGCATTTAAAACATGTTTATCATGCATGAAGTTTAGACATGTTTAGGAGGGCGTTTAAAACTGATATCAAACTTCGTATGGCTCAGTACCCGTGAAGTAGCTCTCCGTTTTAAAAAGGTTGGTGACCCCTGGTCTAGATCTTGCAAGTTTGTTTGTACTGGCTGTGTGAACATACTGTAGCACTGTTAAGAATATGCAACACAGCCTGAGTTGGGGATCTGCTGTATGCATCAGTAATATAATGCTTTGTCCTTTTCTAGGCTGTTCATTAAGACATAAAGCCTGAAAGTTTTCTGAATGGCATTAATGAAATTGAGCACTGCCCCCACCTGCTGGCCAATTTATTAAAACATTGAAATCGCTGTCTGCACAGGCTGACGTGTCATTTAAGTCTGATAATTTTCTATGAGTCAAACGGCAAGAAAATGACAAGAAGTTAAAAACATGGAGTTAGATGAAGGAGAAAAGATTACAAATTTGAAGATTATGAAATCAGGACATGTCAGCTAAGTCAGCCAAGGTGGGTCTTAAACATATGGACGGAAGTATGAGCGCTAAACTTAAACGGGTTCACTTGTAACCGCTGCCACCAAATTTCGTTAAATTGCTGGGGAGGTCCAGATACATGAGACAGGAATAGAAGGATTATTCTTTATTAATATACAGACGAGGGTTACAACCCTCCCTAGGGCAATAGAAGGGGATACCTGCCACGGGACATTCTAAAACGCTTAATGTGAAAATGCGTAACGCAACTTAATGTATTAAAACAGTCACCACAAATCACCAAATTTCTCGCGAATGTATCTGGCCATAAAGACTTACCTGACAAGAAATCAAAACCGAAATGCTAGGAATATGGACTTTAAGCCTTTTCTTTATGGGCGTCAATGGAGGGGAAAACGCTTGACGTAAGATGAAGTCCATATTCCTAGCATTTCGGTTTTGATTTCTTCCCTGGCATGGGTGACGGGTGCACCACGTTCCCAAAGCCACGTTAGCCTCGAGCGAACTGCCCGGAGAAACCGCTCACACCAGCGCTGCAACCCGATCTCCTCCCCTTTTAAACACACATTTCTATGGCGTTAAATTAGTGCCAAAAGTCGTGCGCATAAAAACAGAAAATCCATGCTCTCTACGCGCTCGCGATTGCACAGCACTCACTCACTCGCTCGCCGTTAAATTAGGGCCAAAAGTCGAACCACGCGCGTGCGTGTGCTCGAGTGCTGAAAACCCATCCCCTCTACGCGCTCGCGTCTGCACAGCACTCGCTCGCTCGAATTTCCCGCTTCGTCTTACCGTATATAAAAGAATGGGCCAATGTACGGTAAATTGCATTGTGAATAAAATTTCTTAATACAACATCACAAAACCAATTTAATAAATTCAAATCCTGGGAAGAACGCTCCTCAGATATTA
>NW_026043562.1:0-35926 GCF_023856365.1 Brienomyrus brachyistius
AAAAGCACAGACAAGACATAAACTGCATGCAAACATTGTAATAGACTGATAACATACACAAACAGGTCCACTGGCACCACCGTGAGCTGAGTGAAGATTATTAAAAGGGCAAAGCACGCTAAAAAGCTGCACATGCAAACCTTAGCTTATTTATTTGATTTATTTTTTTTTATTTACTTATTTTGATTTGGGATTTTTTTCAACAGTATTTTATTCAAATTCAGTTGCACTGTTCACAACAGTGTCAACAGTTCAGAAAGATAAATATAAGAATATTTTTGAATATATTTGTCTGCAGCTCATTCTGCAAAAATGAGAAAATTGTATCGTGAACTCAGAATCGTGAATCGTATCAAATGGTGAGTTGAATGTATCGTTACATCCCTAGTTCTTACAGTAGTACTATGGTATGGGTGGAGCCACATGACAGGAAGGCAGTACATTGCGAAGTCTGTTAAGAACATCATTCGCACTGAACTGCCCTCCATTGACCAGCTGTACTTTAACTGCCACAGTAACAAGGTTCAGTCTATAATCAGGACTCTGACCACCATCCACAAACACTGACTAGCAGATTCATGAACAGCTTCATTCGCCAAACAATTCAAACCTGCAGCTTTTGCATCCCCTGTAACAGTCATTTCCACGGCAGCTGCACTGTACAGCTGTTACTGCACTTTATCCACCACTGACCACGTATCATCCAGTTTTGTCCTGCTTTGTATCGCACTGTTTCTGCACCATGTTGTCTTGTACTCCCTTGTGTTGTTATGCACCATCTGTGTTGTTCTGAGCAGTGCCATGATGCAATATTACAAAAAGATCTTGAGGAAATGCAGAGTTCTGGAGGAGATTCTCACAGATCATGGCATGTGTTTATACTGAAGAAACTGTACAAATTGCTAGACATAAACACAGGACTGGCAACTGTGGTACGTTTTAACACCTTGATAAAAAACTTAAAATCCATAGTAAGTAGGACAACCTCATAGAACCTTTACTAGTCATTGTTCAGAAGATTAACACGGATTAAAAACCATTACTATGAAAGCACGCTAATCAGTTAAGTTGATTATGTGGAGAGAGAGAAAAAAAACTGTCTTTGAAAAAGATCAACCATAGAACGAAGCTGCAGCATTGACACCCCCTAGTGGTGATTTGAAGATAGTTCTGTCTGTAGCAGCTAAGCAGTAGATTTGGCGTCAGGTGCCATGACAAACTCAGTGCTGCTCGGTTTGAACGGCAGAAGCACAAAAATAAAGGGGGCATCTACTGCACGCCCCCCACCCTTGAAAATGGTACAAATTATCATGCAACAGTTTTCTTAAGTAAGTCTTTTTGGGCGTCTGCAGAAACCTCCACGATGCGATTGCCCTGATTAAGAAGTGCGCAGCGGATACAATTTGGGATGCATCGTTCATCCGATTTATTAATATATAATTATTAGTATGTCTATATTATTTTAGAAACGTTACTTGACGAATATTTTTCATTGAGATTGATTCCCCGTTTAAAATTTTGGTGACACTTCATATTTTTTAAGAGAGACAGACAATTTGACGCATGCAATTTGCAGAAATATGTTGTGCCGCTATAAAGTACACAGGCAGCATGACAAACATAAGTACTCACTGAAGCCACGACATACGCCCGGCTGGCCCCAGCGGTACCCCTAAGAAGAAGGCTTTTTTCACAACCCACGACCATCACGAGGGCAAAAAAAACTGAATAGCCTAGAATTTAGTTAATTACAAGGCACATATTTATTGGAGCAAGAGCTCTAACATAAAACTACCTTGTAATTATAAAGTATTATGGCTGTGAACAATGTACAAACAGGCACAGAAAGTAAAATACTCCAAAAATGCAAAGAACCTAAATATTTTTGTTTCCACCGATTCACTCTTGATGTGTTAGGAGTCACAGTTCAGTAGCCTATTCTTCAGTATCTGCATTTAAGACCACCAACTGCTCTTTCTCCTCCTTCGCTCGTCGGCTCAGAGTATTGGACTTGGTAAGTAATGTTGCCCTTTTGGTTCCAGCAGCACTCTCTGCTTCCTCTGCCATGTGCTCAGCATCCTTTTGTAAACTCTCACATACACTTTCCAGTGAGACTCTCTTCCTCTTGAGTTCCTCAAGTTTTCTTTTTTGCTTTTCGCTCATCTTTCACCTTTGGTCAGAGGCGCTTTGGTTGCTCCCCCACACACTCTGACATGGTCGCATATAAGCCTCTGTGCAACAACTGTTTCCTCTGATAAGTTGCAGGTCTCCACCTCTATTCGTTCCACTTCGGCTTGCCCATAGGACAGCAGCAGCAAGTTCTTGCAGAACATCCAGAGGTCAGGATAAGGCCCACTAACTTTTTGATGTAAAAAGACATCAACTTTGGATGGTGCTGAAGGAATGAAGGATATAAAATCCAAGCCTTTTGCCTCATTGTGCAGGTGATTATCAGACTGCTGGGATATTGCATCACCTGTAATTACATTAATTACAGTAGATTAGATGCAGATCAACAATGTCAATACACAGAATCACATGTAGAATAGGAAAGTGATTTATAACCCAATTTTCCTATGATACCATAAATGTGCAATCATTTTAATTTAATCTTGAGATATCTCTAGGCTCATCAAAGAAAATATAACTGGGCTGATGCTTCTTTTCAAACACCAAGAGTCGGTCTTCTAAATACTGCTAAAATCTACGTGTTAACACTATTCAGTTCAGGGACGGATTATGGGTTGTGTGGGCCCCTGGGTAAAACGTTCGCGAGGCCCCCCCCCACCACCACCACCTGCACCACCACCACAACCACCACAAGTCAAGGGCCCTTGGCAGCCAAACACCCTCCCTATAGGGTCAGGGGACCTTGTAGGCAGAGGATCAAAGAATGTAGGCCCTCTAAAATAGACAAACGAAAATACATTGCTGATAAGCGTTGCAAATTCGAATCCGGTTGTGGCCAAAAATATATTTTATATATTTTATATATTTATATTTATATTTATATTATATTTTATATAATTTATATTATTTTATATTTCCTGTCTTAAAATGTAAGGGATACTGGAGCCTCCCGTTTTGGCCGGGAAACTACCGTATTTTACTTCTCTTTCCCGCCGTCCTCCCGTATTAGTATTTTCCCGTAAATCTCCCTTATATTATATAGTTGCTGGATAGTGTAGTGGTAAGATCGCCGCCTTTCACACGGGAGACCGGGGTTCGAATCCCGGTTGTGGCCAAAAATATATTTTATATATTTTATATATTTATATTTATATTTATATTATATTTTATATAATTTATATTATTTTATATTTCCTGTCTTAAAATGTAAGGGATACTGGAGCCTCCCGTTTTGGCCGGGAAACTACCGTATTTTACTTCTCTTTCCCGCCGTCCTCCCGTATTATTTTCCCGTAAATCTCCCTTATAATATATATATATATATATTATATTATATAGTTGCTGGATAGTGTAGTGGTAAGATCGCCGCCTTTCACACGGGAGACCGGGGTTCGAATCCCGGTTGTGGCCAGAAACAACTGCTATCACAACTAGAGATTGATGAGGTACAACACGATTGCTACGACAAGGGGGAGCCAGGACGACAGGTCAGGGGGGAGATATCATCATCCCCACATTCCGAGATTGGGTACCAAGCCCCATATATATTAGTAGGCTGAATACAAGAGAGACTAGTAGGCTGAATACAAGAGCAGCTGACCTGAGAAATAAGAAATAAGCTAAGCTGGACCAAGAATGCGTGAAGTACCCTCAGAAGGTCTACTAGAAGATGTACGTAGAAGACTACTACAGATCAGCTGATCTACACCACAGCAACAGTGATCCTGGAGCCGGACCGTCTTTGAAGACTCCGTAAATCTCCGTATAATAATATATATCTACGGGAGAAAGGAGAAAGATAAAAATAATAATAATAATAATAAAATAATTTAATAATAAGAGAAAAATAAGAGAATAGTTCTCGTCATTAGTTCTCGATAGAATAGTTCTCGAACATGTGTCTCTGTATCATGGACAGTAATCAATAGAGTGTTGTTATTATAACGTCTGTCGATAAATCAATAAGAAAATAAATGAAGTCGTTTTCGCGAACACGCGAACAGGGGCCGGACCGACTGTAGGGGGCGTGGCCAGAGACAGCCATAGCTGTCAAGTCTCCCGTTTTGGCCGGGAAACTACCGTATTTTACTTCTCTTTCCCGCCGTCCTCCCGTATTAGTATTTTCCCGTAAATCTCCCTTATATTATATAGTTGCTGGATAGTGTAGTGGTAAGATCGCCGCCTTTCACACGGGAGACCGGGGTTCGAATCCCGGTTGTGGCCAAAAATATATTTTATATATTTTATATATTTATATTTATATTTATATTATATTTTATATAATTTATATTATTTTATATTTCCTGTCTTAAAATGTAAGGGATACTGGAGCCTCCCGTTTTGGCCGGGAAACTACCGTATTTTACTTCTCTTTCCCGCCGTCCTCCCGTATTAGTATTTTCCCGTAAATCTCCCTTATATTATATAGTTGCTGGATAGTGTAGTGGTAAGATCGCCGCCTTTCACACGGGAGACCGGGGTTCGAATCCCGGTTGTGGCCAAAAATATATTTTATATATTTTATATATTTATATTTATATTTATATTATATTTTATATAATTTATATTATTTTATATTTCCTGTCTTAAAATGTAAGGGATACTGGAGCCTCCCGTTTTGGCCGGGAAACTACCGTATTTTACTTCTCTTTCCCGCCGTCCTCCCGTATTAGTATTTTCCCGTAAATCTCCCTTATATTATATAGTTGCTGGATAGTGTAGTGGTAAGATCGCCGCCTTTCACACGGGAGACCGGGGTTCGAATCCCGGTTGTGGCCAAAAATATATTTTATATATTTTATATATTTATATTTATATTTATATTATATTTTATATAATTTATATTATTTTATATTTCCTGTCTTAAAATGTAAGGGATACTGGAGCCTCCCGTTTTGGCCGGGAAACTACCGTATTTTACTTCTCTTTCCCGCCGTCCTCCCGTATTAGTATTTTCCCGTAAATCTCCCTTATATTATATAGTTGCTGGATAGTGTAGTGGTAAGATCGCCGCCTTTCACACGGGAGACCGGGGTTCGAATCCCGGTTGTGGCCAAAAATATATTTTTATATTTTATATATTTATATTTATATTTAAAAGCCTGAGGCGACAGTGGCAAGGAAACTCCCTCTAGCAGGAAGAAACCTTGAGTGGAACCTAGACTCAGAAGGGGACCCCATCCTCCTCTGGGCGACCAAGGAGCATGAAACTGCATTTACATTGACATTCATTAGAGTTCATATAGTTATAAAGTCCCAGTTTGGTTTCATGTAGTTATATCCAGGAGTCCAGGTGCGGGTTCACACGGTGTAGTCGGCTCGGTATCAGCTCGAAAAAGAGAAGATGGAGAAGAGTTATTGCCCTACACCTAACCGGCAGGACTAAAGCAACTATGACAGCCTGCCTAAAAGAGTGACCTGGAAGGAAGCACAGGCATGAGGGTTTACAGAGGTTTTGGCGTCAAGCCACCTCCATCCACAGCTTAAGTGATCGGCGAGAGTGGCAGGACGACAGCACCAATCCCCCCTTTCCCCTTCAATCTCAAATAACTATGAACCTCCAGATTTCCCATTCACCTTAGAAAAGAAGATTTAACTATCCAAAAGACTGGCGAAAGAGGTACATCTTAAGCCTTGACTTAAAAGCAGAGATTGTGTCTGAGTTCCGAACACTAATAGGAAGTTTATTCCATAGCTGTGGTGCTTTATGAGCAAATGCTCTTCCCCCAAAGGTAATGTTCTTTATTCTGGGTACGGATAGAATACCTCCATCTCGTCATCTAAGTGTATGATTCGGAACGCAAATGAGGTCACTCACATACTGCGGTGCAAGACCATTTACAGCTTTATAGGTTAAGAGCAGTGTTTTGTAGTCAACACGAAATCTAACTGGCAGCCAGTGCAGTGAAGATAAAATTGGGGTAATATGATTATATGTTTTAGTTTAACTATTGCTAGTAGCGGTTCAATCAATGCTGGGAGCATCGCTGAATAATTTTGATGGAACAGGTTCTAGCATACAAGTAGATGAATTTGAAGATAAAATTAAGTACATCAGTTCTGACTGGTTAACCAATATTCAATATTCAAAATGTTCTGTTTAATTGAGCATATTTTTGGTCAAAAAGTTTCATAAAGTCGTCACTGGAAAATAACCAGTGGTCTGGTTATTAGTCAGCTTGGACACCATAGTAAATAGGAATCTAGGATTATTTTTGTTTATTTCAATTAGTTCTGATAGATACTAGATGATTTGGCGGCACTAAGAGCCTTTTTGTAGCTACCCATAGCCTCTTTCCATGCTAGTTCGAACACCACTAGTTTAGTATGATGCCACTTACATTCTGTAAGGACATAAAACTTATAGGTCCTGCAGGCCCCAACTCTGATCAGCCTGCATCAGTCTATTTCAGAGCTCCGCTGGCCCAGGCAAGACTGGACTCAACTCGTCAAACCACCCCTTTTAAGGAAGGCAAAGGCCTGCCGGCTCCTGAGAGACTGGATAGGAATAACTGGAGCAGCACAGAAAAAGCAAGACCTTTCACCCCCGGAGTGACCAGAGTTCCACAATCAATCCACAGCAACAACAGCTGTCAGCCTCCAGACACAGACACCTTTTCCACTATAAACAGGATAACTCAGCACACATAGATGTTAGGGACAAATACACGCATGTTTGGTCTCGTTTGAATAGGCATGAGACGAGGAGTATTATACTCTCAGATTTAAGGCAGTATAGCTTTTCCTAAGAGAAATACAGAAACTTCGGCTCAACCCACCAAACTGAGAGAGATTCTCTCATGGTAGAACAAGGGAATTACAACCACCCCCTAAAGTGATCTGATTGGCTGGGGACTTGAGAACCAAGGTCAGCAATGCCCCTAAAATTAACCATTGACCGAAATTAGTCAGTCTTCAGAAACATGCCATCACCTGGTCTGGATACTTAAGGAAGGGCTTCAGAAGTAGTCGGGGAGTCACTCTGTAATCAGAGCTCCCGCAGAGAACTGGGTGAAAGTCTATCTGTAGTCAGATACTTTCCACAGAACTTTGTTCACTCTCAGCTGAGGAATGTGAATACATGATATGAAGACAACTGGATCACAACTGGATCACGGGGGAATCATAAGCAGGGAAGAACACACAGGCAAACAGCAGCAGCAACATTAAAGGCAGGACTGAGAAGCACATTTATACAAGGCTAAGCAGGGAGCAAACTAGAGGCACCTGAAATGAGTAACACAAGGGCAGGAAGGAGAGGTAAAACAAACGCGGAACAGGCATGGCACGTTATACCACACTAGGGAGGAAACGGGAGGTTCAGGAGGGCAGGGTGTGGCAGGGATCCGTTTCAAAATTTAATTTTGGCTTGTACAAACCTTGGTAAAAGCTGCAAAAGATCGATCAACCACTTTCTGAGCTATTGTCTTAACAAACAAAGCATCTGTTGGGGTGGCGGTGTCTGGGGAATACCATGTGTAATACACCTTGTGAAGATTTATATGTAAAACAAAATATTTTTTGATTCTATCACACATATAGAAATTATCCATCCATCCATTTTCCAAACCGCTTATCCTATTGGGTCGCGGGGGGTCCGGAGCCTATCCCAGAATCAATGGGCACGAGGCAGGGAACAACCCAGGATGGGGGGCCAGCCCATCGCAGGGCACACTCACACACCATCCACTCACACACACACACCTACGGGCAATTCAGCAACTCCAATTAGCCCCAGCATGTTTTTGGACTGTGGGGGGAAACCGGAGTACCCAGAGGAAACCCCACAACGACATGGGGAGAACATGCAAACTCCACACACATGTGACCCAGGCGGAGACACGAACCCGGGTCCCAGAGGTGTGAGGCGACAGTGCTAACCACTGCACCACCATGCCGCCCCTTATAGAAATTATTCTAGGTTTAAATAGTAATTTAGCTGAGTAACTAGGCTGAAATTCTAGATAGTTGCAATTTTAAGAATTATTACTATTATTCACAGCTTTTAAGCATGCAGTTGGATGACGGATGGATGGATATTCAGCCACCAGAAATGCCAATTGTTGTTAAGAGGATCAAAGTCTGCAAAGTAGTATGCAGGGTTTAAGGCCAGAACACAGCATACTCTCCGACAGAAAGCATAAAGTTCACTGGGGGAATTTCTGTGGCCACTGCCTGAACAGCATGTGTGGAGAATGTTTATGAGGGTCGAGCCATGCAGAGCTGCTGGCCCTGGCATGTAATGATGAATCACAAATCAGTTAAAAATCGGTGCAAATGCATGAAGATTTAAACCGGCTGATGTGGAAAATGAATCACTATTGTAGGAGTACTTCACAGTACTTTAACAGAAAAACTGGTGTAATATTACATTTGATTTCACAATGTGAGTTTGACGTCAGATGTCACTGCGTATCACGTCGACATCGTACGTCAGTTTTTGGTTTTGAGCGAACGCGAGATGATGAATGAATTTGAAACTGAGGACGGCACAGTGGTTAGTGCTGGCTTCGGTCCAGGGCCCTTTCTGTGTGGAGTTCGCATGCTCTCCCCGTTTTCGCCGGGGACTCCAGGTTCCTCCCACGGTCCAAAAGCATGCAGGATAGGTTGACTGGTGAGTCTAAATTGGCCCTGTAGTTGTGTGAGTGTGTGCGACCTGCGGTGTGTAGGTGACTGCCTGGGCTTGGTTCCTGTCTGCGCCCCTTGTTCCCGGGATAGGCTCCGGTCTCCCCCGCGATCTCAGTTGGGATTAAGTGGTTTCAGAAAATGGATGGATGGACGCACCGCCCGATCTTCAATTGGCGGTGTGGCAGCATATTAGCTTTCCGGTAATCACAAACGAGGAGGAAACAGCGAGAAAAGCACAGACAAGACATAAACTGCATGCAAACATTGTAATAGACTGATAACATACACAAACAGGTCCACTGGCACCACCGTGAGCTGAGTGAAGATTATTAAAAGGGCAAAGCACGCTAAAAAGCTGCACATGCAAACCTTAGCTTATTTATTTGATTTATTTTTTTTTATTTACTTATTTTGATTTGGGATTTTTTTCAACAGTATTTTATTCAAATTCAGTTGCACTGTTCACAACAGTGTCAACAGTTCAGAAAGATAAATATAAGAATATTTTTGAATATATTTGTCTGCAGCTCATTCTGCAAAAAATGAGAAAATTGTATCGTGAACTCAGAATCGTGAATCGTATCAAATGGTGAGTTGAATGTATCGTTACATCCCTAGTTCTTACAGTAGTACTATGGTATGGTGGAGCCACATGACAGGAAGGCAGTACATTGCGAAGTCTGTTAAGAACATCATTCGCACTGAACTGCCCTCCATTGACCAGCTGTACTTTAACTGCCACAGTAACAAGGTTCAGTCTATAATCCAGGACTCTGACCACCATCCACAAACACTGACTAGCAGATTCATGAACAGCTTCATTCGCCAAACAATTCAAACCTGCAGCTTTTGCATCCCCTGTAACAGTCATTTCCACGGCAGCTGCACTGTACAGCTGTTACTGCACTTTATCCACCACTGACCACGTATCATCCAGTTTTGTCCTGCTTTGTATCGCACTGTTTCTGCACCATGTTGTCTTGTACTCCCTTGTGTTGTTATGCACCATCTGTGTTGTTCTGAGCAGTGCCATGATGCAATATTACAAAAAGATCTTGAGGAAATGCAGAGTTCTGGAGGAGATTCTCACAGATCATGGCATGTGTTTATACTGAAGAAACTGTACAAATTGCTAGACATAAAACACAGGACTGGCAACTGTGGTACGTTTTAACACCTTGATAAAAAACTTAAAATCCATAGTAAGTAGGACAACCTCATAGAACCTTTACTAGTCATTGTTCAGAAGATTAACACGGATTAAAAACCATTACTATGAAAGCACGCTAATCAGTTAAGTTGATTATGTGGAGAGAGAGAAAAAAAACTGTCTTTGAAAAAGATCAACCATAGAACGAAGCTGCAGCATTGACACCCCCTAGTGGTGATTTGAAGATAGTTCTGTCTGTAGCAGCTAAGCAGTAGATTTGGCGTCAGGTGCCATGACAAACTCAGTGCTGCTCGGTTTGAACGGCAGAAGCACAAAAATAAAGGGGGCATCTACTGCACGCCCCCCACCCTTGAAAATGGTACAAATTATCATGCAACAGTTTTCTTAAGTAAGTCTTTTTGGGCGTCTGCAGAAACCTCCACGATGCGATTGCCCTGATTAAGAAGTGCGCAGCGGATACAATTTGGGATGCATCGTTCATCCGATTTATTAATATATAATTATTAGTATGTCTATATTATTTTAGAAACGTTACTTGACGAATATTTTTCATTGAGATTGATTCCCCGTTTAAAATTTTGGTGACACTTCATATTTTTTAAGAGAGACAGACAATTTGACGCATGCAATTTGCAGAAATATGTTGTGCCGCTATAAAGTACACAGGCAGCATGACAAACATAAGTACTCACTGAAGCCACGACATACGCCCGGCTGGCCCCAGCGGTACCCCTAAGAAGAAGGCTTTTTTCACAACCCACGACCATCACGAGGGCAAAAAAAACTGAATAGCCTAGAATTTAGTTAATTACAAGGCACATATTTATTGGAGCAAGAGCTCTAACATAAAACTACCTTGTAATTATAAAGTATTATGGCTGTGAACAATGTACAAACAGGCACAGAAAGTAAAATACTCCAAAAATGCAAAGAACCTAAATATTTTTGTTTCCACCGATTCACTCTTGATGTGTTAGGAGTCACAGTTCAGTAGCCTATTCTTCAGTATCTGCATTTAAGACCACCAACTGCTCTTTCTCCTCCTTCGCTCGTCGGCTCAGAGTATTGGACTTGGTAAGTAATGTTGCCCTTTTGGTTCCAGCAGCACTCTCTGCTTCCTCTGCCATGTGCTCAGCATCCTTTTGTAAACTCTCACATACACTTTCCAGTGAGACTCTCTTCCTCTTGAGTTCCTCAAGTTTTCTTTTTTGCTTTTCGCTCATCTTTCACCTTTGGTCAGAGGCGCTTTGGTTGCTCCCCCACACACTCTGACATGGTCGCATATAAGCCTCTGTGCAACAACTGTTTCCTCTGATAAGTTGCAGGTCTCCACCTCTATTCGTTCCACTTCGGCTTGCCCATAGGACAGCAGCAGCAAGTTCTTGCAGAACATCCAGAGGTCAGGATAAGGCCCACTAACTTTTTGATGTAAAAAGACATCAACTTTGGATGGTGCTGAAGGAATGAAGGATATAAAATCCAAGCCTTTTGCCTCATTGTGCAGGTGATTATCAGACTGCTGGGATATTGCATCACCTGTAATTACATTAATTACAGTAGATTAGATGCAGATCAACAATGTCAATACACAGAATCACATGTAGAATAGGAAAGTGATTTATAACCCAATTTTCCTATGATACCATAAATGTGCAATCATTTTAATTTAATCTTGAGATATCTCTAGGCTCATCAAAGAAAATATAACTGGGCTGATGCTTCTTTTCAAACACCAAGAGTCGGTCTTCTAAATACTGCTAAAATCTACGTGTTAACACTATTCAGTTCAGGGACGGATTATGGGTTGTGTGGGCCCCTGGGTAAAACGTTCGCGAGGCCCCCCCCCACCACCACCACCTGCACCACCACCACAACCACCACAAGTCAAGGGCCCTTGGCAGCCAAACACCCTCCCTATAGGGTCAGGGGACCTTGTAGGCAGAGGATCAAAGAATGTAGGCCCTCTAAAATAGACAAACGAAAATACATTGCTGATAAGCGTTGCAAATTGTTTTGGGCTTGGGGCCCACGGGCCCCCTGCACCCCAAGGGCCCCTGGGCAGCGGCCCCGCTAACCCGGTTTGTAATCCGTCCCTGATTCAGTTAGATGTGAAAAAAGAAAAGCATAATTTAAAAATAATATTCTGAACTATCCTATTCTTATCCTATGATTTACCAGCAGATATCCTGCCTGCCAACCGATTCTCCTGCGCAAACTTCTGCATGAGATTTCTCCTTTTCTGCTGGCAGTTATCTGGCTGGTGTGCATTTTGTTTGGGTCCAAGCACGTCATCTCATGTACAATCGAGTACTTCAGAGGGCATTTATCCAAGGCCTTTTTGCACATTTTTGAGAGCACAATCTGGCAATTTTTTTTAATCTGAAGGACACCAAGGTCACTTCCACTGCCTTTGGCTCCTGACTGTCTCTGACAAAAAGATGGTTTGTCAAATTTCCAGAATCTTTCTGCACACTCAGCCCAAGGTTAACACTACCTCAGCTGTACATATCAAACCAGCTCAAACTCCATGTTATTCACATATTTTTTACTTCACAATTGTTTGATACATTTGTATGTAAAGATACCAGTGAATTCACAGAAGTCCCACCTTGATGACAGCCATTCCTATATCCACCTCCTTTGGACTGAGCCAGAGTTTTTGCCTGTACAACAGCTGTACATGTTGCTACACAACACTTAAACATTCTATTTCCTCAATGAACTATTTTTTTTGCAGCAAAAGCCATGAAGCAGCAATAAAATCTTTAAAATATGCTTACCAATAAATATGGTTCTCCCATTTAAACACATGTAAAGATAAACCATGGATATTTAAAAATCATGGGTTCGTTAATGAGTTTAAATGTTATTGAATGGCTTACCTTAAACTTCTCCAGTAAGTCTTCAGCGGTGGAGTGGCTCATGTACTGTGATCCCAGAACCAGGACTGCACTCGAGAGCCATTCTCATAATTCACCCAATACCTGACATGCACATCCAGTTGTTTTCTTTTGATGGTCCTGTTCATACTTACGTCAAACATGACAACGAAGCTCCCTTTTAATATATGGAGCGAGTCCAAATCGCGCAAGAAAAGCGGTTTTATCTTTACCACAAGTGACCCTGCGAGTCAGGGAACATCACCCTGGAGACGGTGTGAATGTCATCATTGGACGTATAGGAGTGATGTCGGCAAACCGTTTGCAAAGCCCATAGCACTTCTGCTTTCAGTGTGGGTTGAGGAGGATGTACTGAAGGCATTATTTGTCATGGGATCCGGAGACACTGCCAAAACGGGTGTAGGCCTATCTTTAGAGGTTGTACTTATCTCCACTGAATAAACATAAATCTGGGCTTATTCTATACTGAACAAAAATATAAACGCAACACTCTTGTTTCTGCTCCCATTTTTCATGAGATGGACTTAAAGACCTACAATTCATTCCAGATACACAATATTACCATTTCTCTCAAACATTTCTCACAAATCAGTCTAAATGTGTGATAGTGAGCACTTCTGCTTTGCTGAGATAATCCATCCCACCTCACAGGTGTGCCACATCAAGATGCTGATCTGACATCATGGGTAGTGCACAGGTGTACCTTATACTGCCCACAATAAAAGGCCACCCTGGAATGTGCAGTTTTTTGCTTTATTGGGGGTCTGGGGACTCAGAACCGGTCAGTATCTGGTGTGACCACCATTTGCCTCATGCAATGCAACACATCTTCTTCGCATAGAGTTTATCAGATTGTCAATTGTGGCCTGTGGAATGTTGGTCCACTCCTCTTCAATGGCTGTGCGAAGTTGTTGGATATTAGTGGGAACTGGTACACGCTGTCGTATACGCCGGTCAAGCACATCCCAAACAAGAGCAGCTGACCTGAGAAATAAGAAATAAGCTAAGCTGGAAACCTGGACCCTCCGACCAAGAATGCGTGAAGTACCCTCAGAAGGTCTACTAGAAGATGTACGTAGAAGACTACTACAGATCAGCTGATCTACACCACAGCAACAGTGATCCTTGAGCTGGAGCCGGACCGTCTTTGAAGACTCCGTAAATCTCCGTATAATAATATATATCTACGGGAACGAGAAAGGAGAAAGCAGAGAACAAGAACAAGATTTGTAAATGTAAGATTTGAAGGACCCCCGGCATGAAAAATAGAATAGTTCTCGTCATTAGTGAACATGTGTCTCGTCATTGTGTATCATGGACAGTAAGAGGGGGATCAATAGAGTGTTGTTATTATAACGTCTAAAAAGTCTGTCGATAAATCAATAAGAAAATAAATGAAGTCGTTTTCGCGAACACGCGAACAGGGGCCGGACCGACTGTAGGGGGCGTGGCCAGAGACAGCCATAGCTGTCAAGTCTCCCGTTTTGGCCGGGAAACTACCGTATTTTACTTCTCTTTCCCGCCGTCCTCCCGTATTAGTATTTTCCCGTAAATCTCCCTTATATTATATAGTTGCTGGATAGTGTAGTGGTAAGATCGCCGCCTTTCACACGGGAGACCGGGGTTCGAATCCCGGTTGTGGCCAAAAATATATTTTATATATTTTATATATTTATATTATTTTATATTTCCTGTCTTAAAATGTAAGGGATACTGGAGCCTGGTTGCGGATGGCTCACGGCGGGTGCCGGAAAATTTCCTTTATTTTCAAATCCAAACCTTGACAGGTATGCTGCTGTTCCAAATCATGGGTGCATGTTACAAGTGCGGAACATATTTTAACTTAGTACTAACTTAGCATCATATTTGATCTGATTCGACTGAATATCCCAGGTTTCCATCTCTCATGCATCTGGTGTGACGTGTTTTCAGACTCTCAGGCTGGCGCAAAGAAATCTTACGGGAATTGAACGTCTCACTCCGGCCAGCTGACCAAAGTTCGGTAACCTTGGTATTGTGTGTAGGAGATTCGCTATAACTATAATTTCGTTCTCCATTTACATGCCCGTAGTGTCTTTAAGTGTTATGTAGTTTTGCCTGAAACGCAAAAATAAAACAAAGCAATTAAAGCCGATCAGTGGCTCAAATTGTGCTGTAGCGATTGAAGAACTTTTGTCGGAAGTTGGATTCGAACTTGGGATGCCTTACTTGGGAGAACAGAATACCAGAATAGAGTAGGTTAAGTCCAGCCTTGGCTTCCAAGCTGACGTTTTTCTACATATGTGCTTGTGTATCATGGACAGTAAGAGGGGGCAGGCAAGGAGAGAATTTCTCTCTTTGGGGATCAATAGAGTGTTGTTATTATAACGTCTAAAAAGTATGATGGTCTGTCGATAAATCAATAAGAAAATAAATGAAGTCGTTTTCGCGAACACGCCGAATTATAACTATAATTTCGTTCTCCATTTACATGCCCGTAGTGTCTTTAACCGGCTGCACAAACTGGATCCGCCTCCATTACGACACAACTTTGCCCTTATTGGCTTAAGAATTTAGTCACATACATGACGTATATCTGCTATTTCTCCCGAGAAGCAGGTAAAGCAGTGGTAACTGCTTTGTAGTTAATTTACCTGGTAAAATTAAGTTTAAATAAATGATATAAATACTGTAATAGTACTCGTGAGCTTTGTTTATTTGTTATTAGTTATTGTAATGTTGCGCTGCTTTATTTGTTTAATCGTCTAGTCTGTGGAGACATTCAAGTTAATCAAATAAGAATTGCACTGTACACTGTACATGACCATAAAAACTTTGTATCCTTGAAATAAATGTTTTTGATCTTTTCCTTGGCAGTTATCTTTTTACACAGGGCCTCTATGTACACGATAGTTTTTTTTTTCACGACTAACAGTATGGATCAGGAGTTGGTTATTGTAAAAGAAGTAATGTGCATGCAGGTGATATTTGTATAGATTTATCCACACCCTTGTAGCAGTGCTGCCATTGCAGTCAGATCTCGCAAACTAGGAGTATTAGTTGTCTTTATTTCTCTTTATTTCTTGACGCCAACCCTCTCCATTAATCCGGGCTTGGGACTGGCACCTACCTGAGCTGGCTTGCTCCCTTAAGTGGCTGGGTTAGGCTAAACTATATATATATATTTACCAAGACTACAATAAAACATCTCGAAATGTGTAGTCTAGCAAAACGCAGTTTAAAGAAGGTAGCCTACCTGGCGAAATTGCAAACAAATTAAGGGCGTTAGGCAGCCTTTAGATCCTACCCATCATGCACTGCAGTTTTTTGCTAATTCCTCAAATGGAAAACTGTCCATCCATCCATCCATTTTCCAAACCGCTTATCCTACTGGATCGCGGGGGGTCTGGAGCCTATCCCGGAAGCAATGGGCACGAGACAGGGAACAACTCAGGATGGCGGGCCAGCCCATCGCAGGGCACACTCACACACTATTCACTCACGCATACACTCCTATGGGCAATTTAGCAACTCCAATTAGCCTCAGCATGTTTTTGGACTGTGGGGGAAACCAGAGTACCCGGAGGAAACCCCACGATGACATGGGTAGAACATGCAAACTCCACACACATGTGACCCAGGTGGAGACTCGAACCCGGGCCCTAGAGGTGTGAGGCAACAGTGCTAACCACTGCACCACCATGCTGCCCCCTAAATGGAAAACCATTAAATACAAAAGGAAAACAAAAGTGCTGTAAGACTGTATACTTATGTGTATGTTAGTAAAGGCTGTAGCTGACACAACGGACCCCACTAATTAGAAAGGGGTAATTGTACACATGTGGCATCCAGTATGTTCTTCTATAACAGTTTTTTAAAAAAAAAAAAAACTCACATTACACAAATTGGCACTATCAAAACGAGGATTATGGGGAAAATGGGGACTGTGATGGAGATTACATACACGTAGGCATGGTATTTAGTTTTTTTTTAATCTGGTCACCTTCCAGAGTAATTGTAAACTAAAACCATCTTCACCCTATTTGATTCTTTATAAATGGACAATCAGTCGTGCAGTAAATGGGGGTATAGAGAGACACAGAGCTTGTCTAACAAGAAACCCTGGGAAGCTAACATTAATAGGGTGGGTATGGATAGCAAAACCATTGATACAGATTACAGATTTATATCTCACCTGAACCCTGGCGGGCTCCGTGCCAATAGGGGTTGGGATTAGGGTTAGTTAACTTAAGTAGTAATATTGATGTGTATATTCTCCTATTCTCCAGTCAGTGAATCGTGAAACGTAATGTTAATATGTTTCTATACCTATATGTTCTGCTTAAAAACCCATAAAGGCAAGCACAGTGTTTAGACATTCTGTTACTTAGACTAGTAAACACTAAGATCCTTCAGCTTTCAATTAACCTGACACAACAGTCTAAACAACAAATGTGTGCCATGTCATTTGTCATCTTTACATCTTGTATCCTTTATATGGTAATTGGATTTTCAAGGTGGAATTGCAGGTCGATCATTTTAAGGATCTAGATGTAAACCTCCCTGGTGTTGCTTTAATATTTTTTTTGCACAATTTGCTTCACACACTTCCTCCAGCAGAGAAGCTTACAATACTACACCCCACCAAATGACTGGATGATGCCTTTTTATTTAAGGTCTGGCTGTGAGCCTCGATTACCGATACACTATCTTCAGGCTCCTGCCGGGATCAGTCAGTATGGTGGACCTTTGGAGGAATGGGTACAAAACCATCAGGAAAGTTTGCAGGTGCTTCAAGAGTATGTGAAGGCTTAGTTGGAGGAACAAGCCACACCACGAAATCGGAAACACAATGAGTTGGTTAATGATTAGGGGTTTGATGAAGGTCAGCTGGTGTGTTTGCGGAACCATGTTCGAGGTAAAATACAGGATCATTGGGATGCCTGTTTGTATATGGTAGTTCGGTGTCCCCAAGATCAGGGTGCAGTTTACTCTGCAACTCCAATGGAGGGGGACGGGGTTGTCCGTCAAGTTCACCGAACAGAGTTGCGTCCAGTACCACAGGGGGTTGTTATGTCAGGGGAAGATGTTCTGGTAATGTCTCCTGAGTCTGGGTTGCCCACAGGGGCAACAGAAATGGAATCGGATGAGGACTCTGTGGTTTTACGGGGACAGGGCTGGTGGGAGGGGTCGCAATAGAGCATCCACAAGTAGGCCTCGTATAATGGAGGAGGTTATGTCCCCCCCGAGGTGTAGAGACCAGTTAAACGTTCGGTGAGGTCCACCACTGGTCATCATACCAACCCTTATAAGTTACCACGGTCAGTGAATGATCGTTCGGTTGGGGAGGAAGACCAGTGGTTTGGGGATAGAATTCTTAGCTGTGATCGTTGGGTCATCAATTTCATTTTGGGGGATGGATTGTAGCCAGGCAATTATAGGCAGGTATAGGAACTGCAGTTCGGACTGGAGGCATAGCCGGGGCGAGATGGCTGTGCATGTTCCGATGGTAGGGCATATTGGCAAAGGAGCAGGCACGGGAAAGACAGGCAGGGTCCTGATAGATTTGGGGGAGCATCGGCGGGCATATTGAATTTGCAGTGTAGCAGCCTTTCTGTTTGCTTGTTTCAGGGGTGAACAATCTTATCCGCAAAGGGCCGGTGTGTATGCAGGTTTTCGCTGCAACTCCCTAATTAGATTTCTAATTAGAGGACTGATTAGCTGAAGAGTCCTCATACCTGGTTTTGAAGAGCTGACCTAAAGGTTACCCCAAAAACCTGTTTTTTTTTTGTTTGAATGGGGCAGTGAGTCATGGGGTAAACTACTGTTCTTTAGGGGTTTTCAAGGTGGAATTACGGGTCGATAATTTTAAGGATCAGGTTGTAAACCTCCCTGGTGTTGCTTTAATATGTTTTATCTGAGGTTGTATCGTGTATTATCAAGCCAGCCGGCTTAGTGGCCTCGGGAGCGGGGTTTAGTGGGAGCAGCTGGCTAGTTTTATTTTCTTTTTTGTTTGTGTCTTTTTCTTTGTTGTATGTATATTTTGGGTTCATTATTAGGCAGGCTGGGCCTTTTGGCACCTGTAGTCTGGGTGCTGGATTGCCCATAGGGGTCTTTTTTATTGCTGTGATTTGCTGTGTCATTCACTAGTGTGATTTGTGCTGGATGTGTTTTTAAGGTTGTGCTGTGGCGTGTACCTGAGCAAACTTTGGGCAACCTGTTCTCTTGTTGGCTTTATTGACAAAGGGTGGATTAGTCTAATTACGGCCTGCTACAAATAGCTGCATATAACGTATAAAAAAAATCACCTTATGGGTGCTCCGTAGGGTAGCAAGATCTTGAGTTTTTTTTACAGTACTCGGGTACGTTTTAAAATTTTCGACCAATCAGCAAACATTATTCTGACAGCATAGCTGGGAAACCAATGAAAAGTGAGTGCAACGTTCTAGAACTTGACTTCGGGTTGACGCTCCCTATAAAAGAGCTGGGTACTGCTTCAAGGCGTTCAGTTGGCGCTACCTCCTGATAGAGTAGCACTGTACGGCTCTTGTTCCGTAAAACAACATCAAAAGGATGAAAAAAAAAACAATATTTAAAGAAGACGAAAAAAATCAATTTTTAAAGAAGACGAAAAAAACATCGTCTAAAAAAATAAGCCAAAAAAATAATATCCGAAGAAGGAAAAACATGCAAAGTAAAAAAAAACAAACAAAAATAAAAAACAATATCCAAAGAAGAAGGAAAAAAACATCCAAAGGGAGAAAAGAAGAACTGAAGGGCCAACGAGGTAGGAGGAAATACAAATTTCGTTTCAGCACCGTTGGAGTGCCAAGCCGTGAAAAGCATTTGGCCAGAAGACAAGGTAAGTGTTGTATCTGTTATTTTAAAACAGCGCTTTTCAAAATGCTGCTTTATAATCGTTTGAGATCGTTAGCCAGTGTGACAGCTGAAGGCTTTTTGAGTTTACCAACATAAAGTTTTATTTCTGTATTAGGACATTGTCAGGAACAATGATGTGTTCATCGCTATGATGTGGTCAAAAAGCGATGCATTGAATCTTAGAAACATTTGTGATTTTTCAAACGATGCTTTTCCTTTTATTTAATCAGTAAAATTTCCATCGGTTTTATATAGTGCCCCTTGAAATATGTCTTTAGCTCATTTTCCGGGCATTTTACTAGAATGCATCCTGAGAAATACACAAGCTCTGCTGCATTTCCGTGCCTCGATGTTTAGTGCCGAGTATAATTGTTGCAGTTGCCTTTTATATATTCCATAAGACCTGTTGGTACCAAGAGAAGTGTGAGACTGTCAGGGTGAATTTATCATACAATCGCACGCATAAATACCTGAGGGTTGCCAGTCCTTTTGCGTTGTTACAGGAGGACTAGAGCTGACGAGTGTGTTTCTACACACTATCAAGGGCATTGTAGTACAGTTTTCTCAGGTGGGAGAATGCTGCCGATCTCCTATTTGACAATACAGCCCTTGATATATTAGAATATTACAGAACTAGAAGCCTTTTGCAAGGAAGAATGTGAGAAAATCCCAAGTACAAGAACTGAAAGCCTTTCAGCTGGCTATAAGAAGCGCTTGTAAGCTGTGATATCTGGCAGAGGAGGTGTTACTAAGTACTGATTACGTAGGGTGCCCAAACTTTTGCAGAGTGCCATAATAATGTTTTTATTTTGTAATTTTGTTCAATTTATGGCATAAAAAGTAACTATTCATCAATGTTTGCTGAAAATATTGTGTATTTTTCCCCCAGTTCCTAAAGAGACTGTATTA
Source organism: Brienomyrus brachyistius (assembly GCF_023856365.1). NCBI lineage: Eukaryota > Metazoa > Chordata > Actinopteri > Osteoglossiformes > Mormyridae > Brienomyrus > Brienomyrus brachyistius. The sequence goes on from NW_026043562.1 coordinate 20,596, forward strand.
ACTGATATTGTTGCTTTTGTAATTGAAAAGATGTTATTTGTCAAGGGGTGCCAAACCTTTGCATAAGACTGTACACAGTGTGTGTATGTGTTTATGTGAGTGTGTGTCTGTGTGTGTGTGTGTATATATATATATGTGTGTGTGTGTATATATTTCTGTATATGCATGTGTATATATATATTTATATATAGTTCACACACATTCAAACTTATTTGAATACACATTCAAAATTATTTTTATTATTATTATTTTCGTTTTTTTTTTTTTTTTTGTGTTTTAAAATTTTTTATTTTTGCAATGGAAATAAAAATAAAGCAGTCCTCCGTAGAGGAGGGGTGGTGGAGGGAATATATATATATATATACATATATATAAAATAATTGTCACACAACTGGGGTGACATGCCTATCCTGCTCACCCAATTTTAGTGCACTTTAGTTATGCATAATGACCTTCTAGTCTCGATACACCCATATATATATATGTATATATATATATAGTTTTTTTTGTTTTTTTTTTTGCAATAGACAATAAAAATAACGCAGTTCTCCATAAAGGAGGGATGGTGGATGGAATATATATATACATATATATAAAATAATTGTCACACAACCTGGGTGACATGCCTTGCCTGCTCACCCAGTTTTAGTGCACCTTAGTTATTCATAATGACCATCTAGTCTCGATACACCCATAAATATATATGTATATATATATAGTTTTTTTTGTTTTTTTTTTGCAATAGACAATAAAAATAACGCAGTTCTCCATAAAGGAGGGATGGTGGATGGAATATATATATACATATATATAAAATAATTGTCACACAACTTGGGTGACATGCCTTGCCTGCTCACCCAATTTTAGTGCAACTTAGTTATCCATAATGACCAACTAGTCTCGATACACCCATATATATATATATATATATGTACATATATATATAGTTTTTTTATTAGCAATAGAAAAGAAAAATAACGCAGTTCTCCGTAAAGGAGGGATGGTGGATGGAATATATATATATATATATATACATTTATATAAAATAATTGTCACACAACCTGGGTGACATGCCTTGCCTGCTCACCCAATTTTAGTGCACTTTAGTTATCCATAATGACCATCTAGTCTCGATACACCCATGAATATATATGTATATATATATATATATATATATATATATATATATATATATATATATATATATATAGTTTTTCTGTTTTTTTTTTGCAATAGACAATAAAAATAACGCAGTTCTCCGTAAAGGAGGGATGGTGGATGGAATATGTATATGCATATATATAAAATAATTGTCACACAACCTGGGTGACATGCCTTGCCTGCTCACCCAATTTTAGTGCACCTTAGTTATCCATACTGACCATCTAGTCTCGACACACCCATATATATATATATATATATATATATATATATATATATATATATATATATATATATATGTATATATATAGATATTTTTTCTTTTTCTTGTGTTTTTTTTTCGCAATGGATATTAAAAATAAAGCAGTCCTCCGTAAAGGAGGGGTGGTGGAGGGAATATATATATACATATATATATAAAATAATTGTCACACAACCTGGGTGACATGCCTTGCCTGCTCACCCAATTTTAGTGCAACTTAGTTATCCATAATGACCAACTAGTCTCGATACACCCATATATGTATATATATATATATGTACATATATATAGTTTTTTTATTAGCAATAGAAAAGAAAAATAACGCAGTTCTCCGTAAAGGAGGGATGGTGGATGGAATATATATATATATATATATATATATATATATATATATATATATATATATATATATATATATATACATTTATATAAAATAATTGTCACACAACCTGGGTGACATGCCTTGCCTGCTCACCCAATTTTAGTGCACTTTAGTTATCCATACTGATCATCTAGTCTCGACACACCCATATATATATATATATATATATATATATATATATATATATATATGTATATATATATAGATATTTTTTCTTTTTCTTGTGTTTTTTTTTCGCAATGGATATTAAAAATAAAGCAGTCCTCCGTAAAGGAGGGGTGGTGGAGGGAATATATATATACATATATATATAAAATAATTGTCACACAACCTGGGTGACATGCCTTGCCTGCTCACCCAATTTTAGTGCAACTTAGTTATCCATAATGACCAACTAGTCTCGATACACCCATATATATATATATATATATGTACATATATATAGTTTTTTTATTAGCAATAGAAAAGAAAAATAACGCAGTTCTCCGTAAAGGAGGGATGGTGGATGGAATATATATATATATATATATATATATATATATATATATATATATATATATATATATATATACATTTATATAAAATAATTGTCACACAACCTGGGTGACATGCCTTGCCTGCTCACCCAATTTTAGTGCACTTTAGTTATCCATACTGACCATCTAGTCTCGACACACCCATATATATATATATATATATATATATATATATATATATATATATATATATGTATATATATATAGATATTTTTTCTTTTTCTTGTGTTTTTTTTTCGCAATGGATATTAAAAATAAAGCAGTCCTCCGTAAAGGAGGGATGGTGGATGGAATATATATATAAAATAATTGTCACACAACCGGGGTGACATGCCTTGCCTGCTCACCCAATTTTAGTGCACCTTAGTTATTCATAATGACCATCTAGTCTCGATACACCCATAAATATATATGTATATATATATAGTTTTTTTATTAGCAATAGAAAAGAAAAATAACGCAGTTCTCCGTAAAGGAGGGATGGTGGATGGAATATATATATATATATATACATTTATATAAAATAATTGTCACACAACCTGGGTGACATGCCTTGCCTGCTCACCCAATTTTAGTGCACTTTAGTTATCCATAATGACCATCTAGTCTCGATACACCCATGAATATATATGTATATATATATATATATATATATATAGTTTTTCTGTTTTTTTTTTGCAATAGACAATAAAAATAACGCAGTTCTCCATAAAGGAGGGATGGTGGATGGAATATGTATATGCATATATATAAAATAATTGTCACACAACCTGGGTGACATGCCTTGCCTGCTCACCCAATTTTAGTGCACCTCAGTTATCCATACTGACCATCTAGTCTCGACACACCCATATATATATATATATATATATATATATATATATATATATATATATGTATATATATATATAGATATTTTTTCTTTTTCTTGTGTTTTTTTTTCGCAATGGATATTAAAAATAAAGCAGTCCTCCGTAAAGGAGGGGTGGTGGAGGGAATATATATATACATTTATATAAAATAATTGTCACACAACTGGGGTGACATGCCTTGCCTGCTCACCCAATTTTAGTGCACCTTAGTTATCCATAATGACCAACTAGTCTCGATACACCCATAAATATATATGTGTATATATATATATATATATAGTTTTTTTGTGTTTTTTTTTGCAATAGACAATAAAAATAACGCAGTTCTCCATAAAGGAGGGATAGTGGATGGAATATATATATACATATATATAAAATTATTGTCACACAACCTGGGTGACATGCCTTGCCTGCTCACCCAATTTTAGTGCACCTTAGTTATCCATACTGACCATCTAGTCTCGATACACCCATATATATATATATATATATATGTACATATATATAGTTTTTTTATTAGCAATAGAAAAGAAAAATAACGCAGTTCTCCGTAAAGGAGGGATGGTGGATGGAATATATACATACATATATATAAAATAATTGTCACACAACCTGGGTGACATGCTTTGCCTGCTCACCCAATTTTAGTGCAACTTAGTTATCCATAATGACCAACTAGTCTCGATACACCCATAAATATATATGTATATATATATATATATATATATATATAGTTTTTTTATTTTTTTCGTAATGGACAATAAAAATAACGCAGTTCTCCGTAAAGGAGGGATGGTGGATGGAATATATATATACATATATACATTTATATAAAATAATTGTCACACAACCTGGGTGACATGCCTTGCCTGCTCACCCAGTTTTAGTGCACCTTAGTTATCCATACTGACCATCTAGTCTCGATACACCCATAAATATATATACTGAACAAAAATATAAACGCAACACTCTTGTTTCTGCTCCCATTTTTCATGAGATGGACTTAAAGACCTACAATTCATTCCAGATACACAATATTACCATTTCTCTCAAACATTTCTCACAAATCAGTCTAAATGTGTGATAGTGAGCACTTCTGCTTTGCTGAGATAATCCATCCCACCTCACAGGTGTGCCACATCAAGATGCTGATCTGACATCATGGGTAGTGCACAGGTGTACCTTATACTGCCCACAATAAAAGGCCACCCTGGAATGTGCAGTTTTTTGCTTTATTGGGGGTCTGGGGACTCAGAACCGGTCAGTATCTGGTGTGACCACCATTTGCCTCATACAATGCAACACATCTTCTTCGCATAGAGTTTATCAGATTGTCAATTGTGGCCTGTGGAATGTTGGTCCACTCCTCTTCAATGGCTGTGCGAAGTTGTTGGATATTAGTGGGAACTGGTACACGCTGTCGTATACGCCGGTCAAGCACATCCCAAACATGCTCAACGGGTGACATGTCCGGTGAGTATGCTGGCCATGCAAGAACTGGGACATTTTCAGCTTCCAAGAACTGTGTACAGATCCTTGCAACATGGGGCCGTGCATCATCTGTCTGAGTGGCTGGTCTCAGACGATCTTGGAGGTGAACCTGCTGGATGTGGAGGTCCTGGGCTGGTGTGGTTACACGTGGTCTGCGGTTGTGAGGCCGGTTGGATGTACTGCCATATTCTCTGAAACGCCTTTGGAGACGGCTTATGGTTGAGAAATGAACATTCAATGCACGAGCAACAGATCTGGTTGACATTCCTGCTGTCAGCATGCCAATTGCACGCTCCCTCAATGCTTGTGGCATCTGTGGCATTTTGCTGTGAGACAAAACTGCACATTCCAGGGTGGCCTTTTATTGTGGGCAGTATAAGGTACACCTGTGCACTACCCATGATGTCAGATCAGCATCTTGATGTGGCACACCTGTGAGGTGGGATGGATTATCTCAGCAAAGCAGAAGTGCTCACTATCACACATTTAGACTGATTTGTGAGAAATGTTTGAGAGAAATGGTAATATTGTGTATCTGGAATGAATTGTAGATCTTTAAGTCCATCTCATGAAAAATGGGAGCAAAAACAAAAGTGTTGCGTTTATATTTTTGTTCAGTGTATGTATATGTATACATATAGTTTTTTTTGTGTTTGTGAAAACGGGTCTTTAATCGGGGAAACGGAGCGGGTAGAGCAGGACGGAACGCAGGCATTGACAAACTACAATGACGGACAGGGCAAACAGGTAAGACCAGGACTTAAAATAGGTCATGACTAATCAAAGTAATCGGGCAAAGCAGGAGACGATCAGGGAAGCACACGTGGGTAATCAGGGGGCGTGGCACACACGAGGAGCGGACAAGCCGGGCATATATGTATATCTATATAAAACCTCATTAATGAGGGACAGGGAACAGAACGGACAGACAGAACTGGCACAGGGGAAGGAGCCAGGACAAGACTTGACATAAGACAGGAAAGGCAGAGAAACAGATCAGAAAGGGGGACACGGAGGGAACAGGCAGGACAAAAGGACCGGGAGTGAACGAAGGGAACATCGGGGAAAGAGGAGCAGAAGCCAGAGGGACGAGGGACAAAGAGAGGAGGGACAGAGACAGGAGGAACAAAGCGAGGGGGAGCAGAGGCAGGAGGGACAAAGACGGGAGGCCAGGGAGAGAAGGAGGGGGAACCAAGAGGAGCCCGAGGGAGACCCAGCGGGCGACGGGAGGCAGCCGGAAGGGCTGCAGGCGGCCGGGAGGCCGGAGCCGGAGGGGCCGAGGAGACGGGGTGAGGGACAGACGCAGGGACGAAGGAGGGAGTCGGAGGGGAGACCAGGGAAGGGGACGAAGGAGCTGGAAGGGACCCTGGCGAGGGCAAGGAGAGAGGGGGAGCCGCAGCAGACGGCGACGTCCTCCGACACGCCAGAGCGGGAGGACCAGCAGGCGAATGAGGAGCCGCCGTCGGGGGGCCCGCAGGCAACCGATAAGACGCCGGAGGAGGGACCGAGGCAGGGCGACGAGGCCGCGGAGGGGGACCCGCAGACGACAGCCGACCCGGAGGGCCAGGACCCGCAGGTGCCGACCAAGCCCTAGCGCCGGCGAGGGAGGGCGAGCCAGGGGGCTGGGCGGGTGGGACCCCAGCCGTGCGTCTGTGTCCTCTCCCCTTATGGGACACAGACATAAGGACCTGCGGCCGGGGTCGGGCTCGTCGGGGTGAGGGTACCAGAGTCACAGGGGGAGAAGGGACTGGAGTGGGGCCAGGGACTGGAGCTGCAGGCTGCAGAGGGAGCGCCTGCCCGGGAGCTGCAGGCAGGGAAAGCGCCTCGGACGTGGGCGCGGTAGCTGCAGGCAGCGGAGACGGCTGCTCGGGCTCTGGGGCCGCAGGGGGCACTTATTTTATTATATAAAATAAGTGTCACACAACCGGGGTGACATGCCTTGCCTGCTTGTGGGATGAGGAAGACTCAGGGACTGGAAATGGGATTAAAACTGAAGATGTGCTCATTCCTTTGTGTATTTACAAATTTTCCTTCCGTCAGACATGAGGAGTTTGCTGCTATATTTGGCACTAATAGAGATTCTGATGCTGCTATTTTTATTGTCTATTAGTTTGTTATTATTTACAAGTTCTGTTGTGTTTTTGCATTTTTCTCTTCTGGTTAATTAACTGCTGTCTGTTTGCTGTGAAGTATGAGTGTGGTGAGTAAGACTCAGGGACTGGAAGTGGGATTACAACTAAAGATAACATGCTTATTCCTTTTTGTATTGTTTACAAATTTCCTTCCGTCAAACATGAGGAGTTTGCTGCTATATTGTGCACTAACAGAGATTCTGATGCTGCTATTTTTATTGTTTATAAATGTGTTATTGTTTCCAAGTTGAGTATTCAATAAATGCTAAATTGAGAAATTTTGTGTATCGTTTGTTATTATTAGTGTGATATTTTACCATGCAAATAGAGGGGAAAACGTCCAATTATCGGCCAAAAAAAATCAGCAGCATATATCGGCCATCGCCTGACCCTTGACTTGAAAAACCCATATCGGTCGACCTCTAGTAACAGTACATTCTGTCCAATTCATCCATCGAGTTAAGTCACACACCCACTTGAGGGGGCACTCCGGCAGACGTGAGGATGGGGATGTTCTTTCCGCTATAACATCCACTGCAGAAGTACATCTCGCTCCTGTTCACAGGGCTTACTTCAATGATGAAGCAGGGCTGGTTGTCTGGACAAGAAGTTGTCCTGCTGCTGGGTCTCGGTGCCGTTTTTCCACCTAAGCTTGAAGGTGGAAATGTGTTCCAACTTGGTCCCTGGGACTGCAGCATAGCCAAACATCGCGAGCAGCGTCGGCCACACCCACCACCAGAACCATCACACCGTCCTATACACATAAAGAAGAACTAAAACATAGAGTGTTGTGACAATCTATGCGTTAATGTTTGGCAGCATAGGTGATTCATTAAAATTATACCGAAGAATGGAAAATGTGATATTTAGAATATTTTTTGCCATTTAGTAGCTAATTTAAGCACTTACCCAATGCCTCAATTTGTTTTAGGTCAGTAATGTCTGAGCCAAAAGAATGAATGTATGAATTTAATACAATTCACCCACTCCCACCCACACACAAATCTGAAATTCAATTTAAGACACTTCTTAAACATTAGTGCATTAACAAAAAAGGAAAATCTTAAGAGATTCAGTAGGATTTTCTATGTTAGACTTAAGCTAATAGTTCAATAGTTTTTACATATTTCAATATACCAATTTGACTTTAATGTTGAAACAGATGCTAAAACATGGAATAATTTCATAACTAGAGAAACATGTTATTCACAAACACTAGCAAAGGTAGCTTATAGTTAAGCTTACTTAAGTCAGCAAGTCAGGCTACAGTGTGTAAGAATAGTCGTAAACGATAATTTGTCTCAGTCTTACATGACAGAATAAGTAAACAGAAAATATAAAATGGCTGAAACAGCGTCATTAACGCCAGCTACAGTAGAGGCGCAGAAAAGGTGTCATGACTGAAGTATTCCCAAACTCTGGAAGACCGTATGCGAGCCTTTTTTGCCGCGTGTTTCTCCAGAGGCTCCGGAGCTCCGCTGGTTGAGACAGCCATGTTGGTTCATGTGCAGGGGGACGAGCGGCAAATTTCTTTTTTGCAGGGTGGTAGGTGATGTCTCATTAATATTTATGAGAGAAGTGCTACATGATTGGCCAGTGCATGCCAGTGCATGCCCAAAATGGTGCGGCACTGCATCCAAGCCTGCGGCACTCAGAGTCACAAATACAGTGGAAACCATTTGTAGTAATTACGTCTGTCTGGCTGATTTCCAACTAATTGATATTTGTATATTTATTACATGAATATAAGGTAATATAAGGTAATAGAAGAGGTATTTAATGGTTTTCCATCTGAGGAATTTGCAAAAAACTGCAGTGCATGATGGGTCGGACCTAAAGGCTGCCTTAACGTCCTCATCTGTATGACGACATACATCAAGACTAGGAAGGTGCATAATGTTCATGTCTGGTTGCGTTTGTTGGTCCAGAAAGTAATTCAATTTCGCCATGTAGGTTACGTTCTTAAAAACTGCTTGGATATAGCCCGATTATATGCTGTGGGCCTTTTAATTTCTTTGTTTACCAGGTAGGCTACCTTCTTTAAACTGCGTTTTGTTAGACTACATATTTAGGGAGGTCTTTATAAATTTATAGTAGTCTTCATAAATATGTGCATAGTTTAGCCTAACCCAGCCACTTAAGGGAGAAAGCCAGCTCAACTAGGTGTCGGTCCCAAGCCCGGATTAATGGGGAGGGTTGGCGTCAAGAAATAAAGAGACTGTATCTTCACTGCATGACTGATGTCAAAATGTGTGAAATATGTGGTTGTATTAATAAATGCATTAAAGTAGGTTAATGATTCTGTGCTGTCTAAATTGTATAGAAAATTTCTACGTATAGCCAAACAAATCTCCTCCTGTTTGAAAAGGCATAGAAAAAGCAATTTAGCCACTAAAACTTTACAGTTTTTGTGAGGGACAGTCGAATTCTCTCGTTTCTCTCGTCAAGTTTTTTTGTGATCCTGCACCTACACTTTGCCGGCCCCAGGAGGATGGGCTCCCCCTTTGAGTTTGGTCCCTCCCAAGGTTTCTTCCTTCTTGGGAGTTTTTCCATCCTATCGGCGCCTATGGCTTACTCACTGGGGGCTTTGGGTGGGCATGATATAAAGCAAAGCATTTTCCCTCCCAGTTTCCTCCTCTGGTCCACATTGCAGGACCATCAGCCATCAGAAACAGTCAGACGGTCTCCTTCAGCTTCTTTAGTGTCCTTGGAAGCCAAGGCAGTTTTAGGTCTGAGAAGAGGTTTATCAGAAGGACACATATTACGTCGTTTGTCCTGAAATGTAACATGGGGAGGAAAAGTTAAGCGGTTTAGTCAGATTGGAGTCGTTTATTCAGCAGTGGCAGCGCCAGTGACTTAATGCTACAGGTGCTATAGGGGAGTGAGATTATTTAGACCGGGTGCTTTAGCTTTTCAGCTTATGTAGATGGTGTATAGAAGCACACAGCACGATAAGCTACAGCATGGATAAAATAGGATAAAATATGAAATTCTAACGTCTAGCTCACAGAGCCTCTATGTGTACTTTGAAGAAAAAATACACTACAAGTATGCTGTAAAAACCGCAAAAATGTCTTACACAATATACAGATTTTACAGATAGTTAAAGAAAAAATGAAACCAATATTTTGGGGGTGCTGTGGGGGTACTATGGTCATTGGAGGAGGAGCTAGAGCCCCCCCCCCCAAGCTTTTCCTTGGTGCTGCCACTGTTGTTCAGATTAAAAGTAACATTGTCATTAATAAACAGTACTCTGATCAAATTTTTGCATGTACAAACACAATCAAAGTTTAACCACATGTTTAGACACAATTCACACACCTGTTACATTTCCATAATGCTAAGACTCTCTACACTTACTTCATCCACTTTCTTGTTTGGTACACAGTCATTTGATGGATGTGTAAGATCATTACCAGACCGTCTGCTGCAAACTCTACAGTTAATGAATGGCTGCAAAAACACACAGACACACAAAAACAGTATTTAAAGAGTGGTGGGCAATAAATACAGTGAGAGAAGGTGTAGTAAAGATATATCTAATGATTTAAGGCAGAGCTGCTGGAGTGCAGGGTTTAATGACACAGAACAATTTTAGAGGAAAGAGCTTCCAAAGCAGGGTCACCATAAGGCTATATTATACAAAGCAAGTTCATCTAAAAGTATGAACAACAAATCCCGTTTAACTGAACACTGCTCTGTATTAAAATACTGTCCTCCGATCAAGCTAAGTGGTCCTGTAGTTCACTATTTAAAGAGGTAAATTTAAAGGGTAATTCACACTGCACATCTACCCTGCTCTGACCAGGTTTAATTACTGGCTTTCTAATTAAAACAAGAGTTAAGTCCTGCCCTTTCACCACAAAACACCACACTGCCATTTAAGGCTGATTTCAACAATGAGTTTTAGTTAACCTGGCTCGATTGAGTTAACTCTGGGTATGTAAAACCCGCTTTGTAGTACAGCCCACAGGTCTTTAAATAAGGCCAGCTAGGGTTCATAGCTCGAAGCATAATCTACAGGTCACCCCTCAGATGATTAGCATTTGCTTCTGCCTGGTAATCCAGCCTTTAAGCCTGTAAACCTACTAAAATTTGAGAATAAGGTGAAGGAACTGGCTCTTTGAGGCCACCTATGTATTTGTTACTTTATTGTTGGCTAACTTTCCCCCGCAGGGCATCAAAAAAGTTAACATGAACCTAAATTAATTTGCTAACTGATATGTCCAATGCTCACAGTCACAGTGACTCTTTACTTACCCTCTTGTCCATGAAAATACAGTCAGCCCGATGGTCTGTTGCAGTTGACTTTGGACATTTTGTTGCTCTCAAGAGAATCTCAATGTCAATGTATTCACTGCTGATCTAAATCACATAAACACGTTATATACAAAATTGCCTACAACTGTTTTAAAGGCAATATAACAAACAATAATCACCCAAAAAATGGCAAACTGTCACAGACTTGACTGCAGCAGATTCAGAGAGAAACTGTGAGAAGGTAAAATTGACCAGGGCTGAGATATACAACCATCACTTTCATTGTGAAGAGACATTAAGCATCATATGCATTGAAATTAAAACATCAAAATCAATGTGATACTCATTAGTTCAGCTTGCAGATGATGAAAGTTTCACACTTTTGTAAACACTTTCTCAGCAGTTACCTTCGGACGGCCCTGGATGTTATAGAAATTCATGTGCTGACGGGTTCCTTGATGAGCATTTTCGACTGCGAGTTTAATGGCCGTCTTGTGAGTGCAGGGAGACTGTGGTAATCTTGCTGGGCCTCTGTGGAGATAAGCAGAGCTCCATAAGCCAAAACCAGAAGCAGCAGGCGGGTCATCTTCCTCTCAGCTTTGAAGGGAGAAGCAGGACTGAGGACACTGATCTGTGGTCCCCTTATCCAGCACGTCCAGGGGCGTGTCCTTCACTCGAAACAAACAGACCTTTGAACAACATTGGAAAACTCTTCAGGATGAATTGAGGCAGGTGGTCAAGTGGGTTTATTGTTATTTCAGCAATATACACAGTACACAGTGAAAGGAAACATTGTTCCTCCTGGACCACGGTGCAACACAAAGAAGAAAAACAGAAACAACACAAGATGACACAAGTGCGGGCAAGATAGAACTATACAGAGTGAAAGGAGCACAAACAGAGGGAGAAAGTGCAAGATAAACACAAGAGCAACAATACAATACTACAGGACAAGACAGCGCAGTCAAGAACACAGAGTGCAGCCAGAGCTAACCTGAATAGGGGCATCAAGGTTGCCAGGCAGGCAGAGAAACAGAAAATAGAGGTCTACTTCACATACAACAACCCACAGTGGGTGTGGCAGGGAATACAACACATTACAAACTTCAAAGGCAACAACACCGTCACTGTTAACAGCAACGCCCTTTTAGCAAAGGAGCTAAACAGCTTCTTTGCTCGTCTGGAGGAACACAGAGCAGACATAGCCACACTGCCCCCCTCCCCCAATCTCCAGCACTCACAGACTCCCTCTGCAGGAACACCACGCGAGAAGGCACATTGCATCTCTAGGTGTGTGGAGTTTAAGACAAGGCAAGTGATGCTACGATAATATAATTCCTTGGTAAGACCCCACCTAGAATATTGTGTGCGGGTTTGGTTACCATACCTTAAGAAGGACATTGCTGCCTTGGAAAAGGTGCAACGTAGGGCAACGAGAATGATTCCTGGTCTTAGAGGAATGTCTAATGAGGAGAGGTTAGCTGAGCTGAATCTGTTTAGCCTCGAGCAAAGGAGACTAAGGGGGGGACATAATCCAGGTGTTTAAGATTCTAACAGGTCTGGATGCTGTTCAGACCAAATGGCTATTTCAATGTTAGTTTAAATACCAGAACTCGTGGCCATAAGTGGAAATTAGCTGGAGAACATTTTAAAACGAATTTGATGAAGCATTTCTGTACACAGCGTGTAGTTAGAGTATGGAATAGTCTTCCTGTTATTGTAACACAAGCTAAAACCCTGGGTTCTTTTAAATCAGAGCTAGATAAGATTTTTGAGCTATTAGCTAAGTTCTCCTCAAAGGAGCTTGATGGGCCGAATGGCCTCCTCTCATTTGTAAATCTCTTTGGTTCTTATGAGTCAGCTTACAGAGATGAGGTCCAGAAACTGATAGGTTGGAGTTCAGCAAACAATTTGGCACTAAACAGCACAAAGACAAAGGAATCACTGACTTCAGGAAGGATGGAGGCGACACTGGCCTGCCTAGATGGATGGATGGATGTTTTTATTGACATTGTAAGTACAATGAGATTTAGTTTGGAACGCGCCAGCAGCTACACAGTATATTTACAATTATATAGATTGTGAGGCATAAAATAAGGTGTGAGTAATATAACATAACGACATAATATAAGTAATCATTAATTAATCATTACAGATGGTATGAGGTGTGAACCGCTAGGCTGCTATGGCATGTTTGGTATCAAACCGATGGAAAATCACTCCAGTTTCCAAATCTGGTCAGTGGTTACCACGAAAGTGAATATATCAAAAGTTACACCAGCCTAACGAAAATCATCAATACAAGGGAAATCACTCTGGTCATAAATCTCAAAAGGACTGATACAGACCCCCTTCCGAAAGCCCGCCAAATGGATGGTCAGCCATTGGTCCAGGAGTCGAATTCCTGGTCACTCCTATTCACGAACTTTACACTATAAAACCTGGCACCTCAGAACAAAGCCAGGAGAGGAGAAACAGAAGGGAGGAGAAAACAAAAGACCATCAGCACGAAGAGAGGCAGAGAACATCAGCCCAAGAGAAGAGAAGCCCACAAGAAGCCCTCCTGAAGCCTATCAGTGAAGACCCAGCTGGACAGAGAACTGCAACCAAGCCCAAGCTTCACCAGGAGAGGGAATCAGAGGGGCTCCACTCCAACAACCGCTGCAAACACCGCGCCTCCCTGAGTGCCATCACCCATCAGCTCATCAGCCTCCGCAACCAACTGCCAAGACCCCCCCCCCCCCCACTCTGCAACCAAGTAAACAAACTTCCTTTCATTTATAACAACCTAAACTCCTATTCACCTGCTATATTACTTTAGGACAGTATTTCCACAAATTGCTTGCTTTGCAGAACAGTATTTTCCCTTTTAAGGTTACTCATTTTAAATCTGGTCATTGCAATTTTCATGATTACATTGTTTGTGTCCACTCCGTTATTTCGTGTTTATTGTTTGTTAGGTGTAATGTCTGTCTTATGTTAGTTATAGGAATAAATGCATGTCTTTTACACAACTTCAGCCTCCGTTCATTGAGTGCTCACAAGAATCCCTGCCTGTGCGATCTACGCTCTGAAACCTCAAATTCGCCTGAAATATCGCGAGACTCTCTCTCATTGGCCGTGAGGGGAGCTTCGCTACCGATCGTTTACATTACCTGGTGACGCAGCTCGTTGGACAAGCCTTCTATTCTAACCCAGGTTATTACGTGATACTGGTTATTAATGAGTTCCATTTAAGTCACACATTAACAGACTCACGGTGTTTCGCAATTGAGTTTGAGCCGACCATTCAGCATAAAAATTGGTTAATAATCACAAGGCACAAGGTTTAAACTTATTCTGAGCACACAATTTAAACTTTTATGACCGAACGTGCAGTGAAGAAGCGCTACTGTCAACTGGTTGCAAAAGTCGCACTCATGGCAATCTGAAGGCATTTAAGCGGGATCATATGGGCTTATTATAGTTATTTTTATTTCTATTATTAGTAGTTATATTATTTTGTTTTATTTTCGGTGATTTCATTGTAGTTCTTTCGTATTAAACTGCAGTAAACTTTAACCCTATGTCTGACGAGATTCTCAGATGTAGCGCTTTGTTTCCAGGTTCAATTCGGACGAGTGTCTCCGTTTCTATATATCCTGGGAGAGATCTCTCTATTAGCGAACGGGAATACTTGTTATGAGGTTCTAACCTAAATTATGTTGCGCTTGGACATAAGACCGATAGCTTAGTTACCTATCAGGATCATACTCGTATGTGTGTGCCTGCTTTAGACAAAGCAAGTTAACACAACTTTGCGCTGTGAGCCAAGTGTGTGTCATTTAGAAATTGGGAGTCTCCTGTGCTTGAGACCCGCCGTGGTTAAGCACCATTTGCGACGAGATATAGTGCACTCACAATTTAAATCTGTCGCCGTAACGCGTGCGCCGTCTCGCTTCAGTAATTGTTTTAAGGGGTTTTATACTGTGCAAGGCACAGAAGAAGGCCACAAGCAGCATGCGCATGCATTAAATGTGTGTGTCACTCATCTAGCGTCGGCAAACCGCCTAGCTATATCTTTGGTTACCTCTAGTGGTCAGGCATAGAACTACCACTCCATTTCGAAATTGCGCCTCTAGTGGCCAGGCATAGAACTACCACTCAATTTCGATATTGCGCCTCTAGTGGCCAGGCATAGAACTACCACTCCATTTTGATATTGCGCCCCCGGTGGTCAGGCATAGAACTACCAC